>NC_071545.1:15144123-15352605 GCF_026979565.1 Vidua chalybeata
TTTTAAAACTATTTCAACCTATTTCCACTCCACTGGCATTCCTGCTTGGCTTTAAAAATGGATCATGCTCTTCATTTTCCTGGCCCCCTGCTTGTGGAAGAGACACAACAGCCTTTGCAGCTGGTTTTAAAAGTCATTTCCTGAATTAGCTCAAATGTCCACATTAAAAAAAAAAAGGAATTATTTGGAACTGAGCTTCATTTTGCCATCCATGAGCCAGCAGGCTGTCAGCAAGCCATAAAACTACACAAGATATATAAGGCCACTCTAATGAATCTCTTTCTTAAGTCTTTTCAGTGTACATTGCTGCCTCAGTTGCCTCCTAAATATCAATATATTTAAATTAAAAGACAGGTTTATGGTTAATTAGTGTGTGTTAAGCTGATTTCTTTACCCGTGTTTGCATTATTTTTTTAGTGAATTAAAGAACATTTTACCATACTATTGGGAAAGACCTCTCTGTTTCATCATACAGCTTTACTTCACACCTCTGGCCTTTCCTTTTGTCTGAAGTCATAAAATACTTTGGCTCCCCAACCTTTAAGAAGGAAAAGAAGTAGTCATTTGTCCTCTATTCAGTGTTTAGAAGAATAAAAGTCATAACCTAGAAAATAAAAAGGTTAGAAAAGAGAAGAAAGACTGTAGACTACAAAAAATGGGATCACTTAATTTTCCCTTCATTTTGTTGATAAAAATCTCATCAAAGGGTGTGTGTGGTCATTGTCACTCAGCTGCCAAGCTGAACAAGTGGAGTCCTGGCCACTGTGAGGCTCAAAATTCACATTTACACGGATTTCCAATGAAGTTACTCATGGTAGAGCACAGAAATGCTCCTCACTCACTGCCATCACAGCCCAAAATCCACATTTACACAGATTTACAATGAAGTTACTTGTGGCAGAGCACAGAAATGCTCCTTACTCACTGCCATCACAGCCCAAAAGCCACATTTACACAGATTTACAATGAAGTTACTCGTGGTAGAGCACAGAAATGCTCCTCACTCACTGCCATCACAGCCCAAAATCCACATTTACACAGATTTACAATGAAGTTACTTGTGGCAGAGCACAGAAATGCTCCTCACTCACTGCCATCACAGCCCAAAAGCCACATTTACACAGATTTACAATGAAGTTACTCGTGGTAGAGCACAGAAATGCTCCTCACTCACTGCCATCACAGCCCAAAATCCACATTTACACGGATTTCCAATGAAGTTACTCATGGCAGAGCACAGAAATGCTCCTCACTCACTGCCATCACAGCCCAAAATCCACATTTACACGGATTTCCAATGAAATTACTCATGGTAGAGCACAGAAATGCTCCTCACTCACTGCCATCACAGCCCAAAATCCATATTTACACGGATTTCCAATGAAGTTACTCATGGCAGAGCACAGAAATGCTCCTCACTCACTGCCATCACAGCCCAAAAGCCACATTTACACGGATTTCCAATGAAATTACTCATGGTAGAGCACAGAAATGCTCCTCACTCACTGCCATCACAGCCCAAAATCCATATTTACACGGATTTCCAATGAAGTTACTCATGGCAGAGCACAGAAATGCTCCTCACTCACTGCCATCACAGCCCAAAATCCACATTTACACGGATTTCCAATGAAGTTACTCATGGCAGAGCACAGAAATGCTCCTCACTCACTGCCATCACAGCCCAAAAGCCACATTTACACGGATTTCCAATGAAATTACTCATGGTAGAGCACAGAAATGCTCCTCACTCACTGCCATCACAGCCCAAAATCCACATTTACACGGATTTCCAATGAAGTTACTCATGGCAGAGCACAGAAATGCTCCTCACTCACTGCCATCACAGCCCAAAATCCACATTTACACGGATTTCCAATGAAGTTACTCATGGCAGAGCACAGAAATGCTCCTCACTCACTGCCATCACAGCCCAAAAGCCACATTTACACGGATTTCCAATGAAATTACTCATGGTAGAGCACAGAAATGCTCCTCACTCACTGCCATCACAGCCCAAAATCCACATTTACACGGATTTCCAATGAAGTTACTCATGGCAGAGCACAGACATGCTCCTCACTCACTGCCATCACAGCTGCCAGCACGTTGAGGACTCTCCCATGGAGGCTTTGTCC
The DNA here is from genome assembly GCF_026979565.1 of Vidua chalybeata. Classification (NCBI taxonomy): domain Eukaryota; kingdom Metazoa; phylum Chordata; class Aves; order Passeriformes; family Viduidae; genus Vidua; species Vidua chalybeata. The sequence continues at coordinate 15,146,262 of NC_071545.1, forward strand.
ATTTGCCACAATGTCCCCCAGGGAATAATAATCCTGAGGGTCCTTGACAGGCAGGTGCAGCAGAGCCAGGAGCCTGGTGTCTGTGTCGTAGCAGGAAGAGGTTTTAACCACAGAGTGGTTTTCACTGAGCAATAATTTGTAGCCACTAGAACAGAACAAATCCCATGGATCAGCACAGCACTCACTGAGGTATCAACAGTGTAAAATGTTCATTCAATTAATATGAAAAGGCAACTTTATTCCATTATAGTTTTTCCTAAAGGTACAAAAAATTCTTGTAGATTTTACTCAAATAATGGAATTTACTCTGTTTAGTAACAAAGAGCATTATTGCTTTATGACCTTCTGTTTATTAAATATATTCTCCTTTGAGATTTGACCAGACATTGTTGAGCACAGGAGGAAGGTATAGCTATGCAAGAAAACACCAAATATTTCTACCAATTTCATGTGGCTGGGAATTGAAGCAAGTCTTAACTTTGATATTTCTAGAAAGAACTACCACTCCATGCTTTAAATTTACCTAGGAGTTACAGGGTTGAATTTTTCTTCTCTTTCTGCTTCCTTTGACTGAATTAAAGGATTTTCGATTGTAACTAAAATAAAGCATTGATAAGTAATGTTAGAAATTAATTACAGGTACAATTATAGATATTTTTGAGTGTACACTCTGTAAGCTCAGAAGTTTTACCCAAACAACCACAGGTAGCAAAATCTTTCTATGAACTTAAAAAGATAAAATCACATCCTGTAAATAAATACAGGAATTTTGCTGTGGTTTTATCAGAAATCATAGCCATATCTATAACTGAGGGAAGACAATCACCAAACTGCTTTACAGCTTATTTTCCATCATGTTTAAGACCTCAATATAATGTGAGATTTGACATTTGATTAACTGCAGGCCAGCTCTGAGCTGCTGCACTCACTGGGTTTCTTTTGTTGACATATTTACTGGGCTTGAATTGAAATCCTTGGAATCTTGTTCCTTTCCTCTTTATATTGAACAGAACTGCACAATTTGTTTCCAATTAGGCTGTTTGTGAGTCCTCAGAGCAAAACACAGCAAACTCACCAGCACAAGCCTGATTTCCATGCAAACAGAAACGTGGTAGGAATAAATGAAATAAACAAACTCACCGCAGTCACCAACCCTGAAGCTTTCTGAGAGGGATCTGATGTACTCTTCTCTGCCCCAGGACTGGACGTTAATGAAGTAAGCTGGGGAGTCACGAATGGTGAAATTGAAGGTGTATCTCTCAGTGCCAATGTCTGCAAAAATAAACAGGGCTGCAGCAATTCCTCAGCACAACTTGATTTCTAACTAGAATATGTGTATAAAAACTACTGTCTGGGGCTTTTCCTGGATTTTGACGGGAATTTTCTCCCACTAGAGGCCAGCAGGTGGTGCAGGAACACAGTGGTGTTTGGGAATGGGCTGCGATTCCTGCTGGAGTTGTACCTGTGCACCCCGCACGTGTAAACTTCCAGATCAAACAGGGAGAGGCGCAGGAGCTGTGCGAGGTGACAGCCAGGGCTGGCAAACACACAAGCGGGGCTCCTTTGTACACGCAGCCCTGTCCTGTAGGAGCGGGGCTGACTGATGCACAGGCTGCAGGGTCACTGCCAGGGCGTTGAATGGAATAAAGCAGAGTGTTTCCAGTGCTATGGAAAATGCAGGATGTTGGTGTCTGTGTCCCTGCCCTGTCTCATACAGCTAACTAACAAAGCTTTCCATGATGCAATGGATTACTAAACTAGCAAGGAAAACTCGAGTGATCCCCCAGAGTCCAGGTCCATGGAGCACACACACCAACACCCTGTCTGCAGACTCTGCACTAGGGTGCCACCAGTTTCAGGTGACAGTGATGACTTTCCCCTAAAATCTCACCCCTCCAGCAGCTCAGCAGGAGCCAGTGGCAGCAGAAAAACTGAGCCCTTCTCCTGGAGCTGGAATGGCTCTCCAGGACTGGAGGTGCTCCTGACAGTGTCTGCACCAACCCTGACTGCAAATTTGTTATTTCAATTTCCAGTTAACATTATTAATAACATACAATTCCCATTTTGTCCCAGACGAAGCTGTTGCTACTCAGGCCAGAAATTATTTGTGTCACTCCACAAGACGTGTCCTCAACATTTCTGTTTTAAGAGAGAACAAATATGAAGGCACCAGCTCATTCCAGCAGTATTTAAGGAAGAGTGGGTTCATATTGGTTCCATCTTCAGAGCATGAAACACTTCCATGACAGAGTTTTTCCAATTTCTAATTGATATGGTTTAGCCAAACCAATGCTGCTCTTTCATCTTGATTCTCAAACAGACACGATTTTTAGGAGTGCATTTTTATTCTATCCATTTTACACTGAGAAATCTGTTTATCATTTCAATCTTGATTTCAGTCATCTCTGCCAAATTACACTGCTGAAGAAAATGAAGCAAAAAGAGTTTAAAGGGACTGTACTTTTTCGGTCTGGAAAGCTTCTGACATCTGTTTTCCCAATAACCACCCCGATTACATTCTGAAAAATAAAAAGATTATAGAGTACAAGTATTAAACCCAGATGTAGACGATGAATTAGATTTCATGGAATTATACTCTGATGATGATAATAAACATATTTCTGGCTGGCAATCATTTTAATCTATTTATTCAACAGTACTGTATGAGCTAAAGAGTAAAACATAAACACATAAGTTTACTTTAGGAAAAAAATTTTGACTAATAAAAATATTAAAATAAATCCATCTGTTTCTGTTTGTGAAGAAAATGGGAGGACAAAAGTTCACCCCAAACCTTCCCAATTTTGGCTGTTCTACAGCAATCACTCCTCAGGTAGGCAGCAATGTTGTTGTTTCATGCTCTCTGCACAGGTCTCAGATCTCCTCAAATGTTCCATGGAAAGTCTGGACAGGATTTATTTTACAGTGAAGTGTCCAAGGTTTTCCTGGCTGTCAGCACCACGAGCCACACGTGTGCAGCCACAGGAGCTTGCCCTGGCCTCAGCCAAGCAACCTAAATTTCTACAGGTGCCTCTCTCTTGCTATCTTTCAACTGGCTCCAAGGGAGCTGAGGCAAGGAGCTTTTCTGTTGATTCAGACCAAAACCAATCTTATTCTGCTTTGCTAAACCTGTGTCTATTATGTAAAAACATCCTGTTCTCAATTGTCAAACACAACTACTGGGAGCAAACACACACATGTAGCTATAGATATATTACCCATCTATCTATAATACAACATAACAGCTGTGTGGTGGGTTGTTGTTGTTTTTTAGGTGGTCCTTGGTGTCAGAGAAGAGTTTTGAAGTGCTTGTTTGGGATTTAAAAGGTCAGCAAGGAAAGTCAGAGTGAGACAAGGGCTTGGAAGAACAGACTGACAGTGCAATACTGCCAGGATCCTTCAAAACATGAAGCATCCCTCATCAATTCCACTTCACAGAATCCTGGACTGGTTTGGCTTGGAGGGACCTTAAAGCCCATCCAGTGCCACCCCCTGCCATGGGCAGGGACACCTTCCACTATCCCAGGGGGCTCCAAGCCCTGTCCAGCCTGGCCTGGGACCCTCCCAGGGATGTGGCAGCCACAGCTCCTTCACAGAGCCCTTCTGGCAGTCCTGAGTGTCCCATTCCAGCAGAATTCCAGAGCCAGCTGGGAAGGGCAGGACTACATTTCAATAACCCAGCCAGGATTCATTTTGTCCAAGCGTGACCTGCTTGACTTCACTGCAACGACATTGACACGTGCTAAAAAATCAGCTCTCCGATTTCCTTGGGAGCACTAGAGGGAGCACGGGAACTGCCTTATCCTGCACGGATGGACACACTCAGGAAGAGGCCACATGTGTACAGCACTTCCACACTGAATGCTTTATGTCCACTGCATGCAGTGGGTCTGATTAGGATTTTTTTATTTGTTTTGTTTTGTTTCTTAATTTAAAAAAAATCTATTAAATCAGAGGGCAACATTCCCTGTGTCTCACCACCAAATGTCAAAAGAACTGACATTTAGGACGAGTGCCTGCAGAAATTAGGCTGATTGTGCCTAATTTCTGGTGTAAATATCCAATTTCACAAAGAAATCTGCCCTGGTCCTGCTGTAAATGTGTTCACCTCTGTGTCTCCAACACTGAGCTTACACGGGGAGCTGGCAGAAGGAATTGATCTGGCTGGAAATTGTTTTGGACTGAGGAAGGGAGAAAAACTTCCAGAGATCATTTCCTTGATCAGCTCATTGTGCAACTGCCCAAGCACTCGTTTCCCCAAAAGAGGAGGGGAACACCCCCCCACGGTGCCTGTTTTGGCAGAGCACTGCTTGAGGCTGCTCAACCAACTCGTGAACACGCTGCAAGTGTTTACACTTGAATCTCTTTCACTTTTTAAAATAAACAGCAAACTCATAAACCGTGCCATTTTGATACGTGTTCAGCTGCTTTAACGTCCTAACACAACACACACTGATCATTCTATCATTAATTATTATTTTATAAAAATACTTTCATTGCCGTGTGCTGCTAACTGCAATACTCAAGTTTTATTTGTAAAATAAAAGCTTTTACCTGGGTTAGTGGATCAATATTTGGGAGGAACTGTGAATGACAGGTTAGATTAGCATTGCTGAAGATCAGTTTGGATCAGTATGGCTCTAAGGGGATAGAAAACTTCTCTTACATCATCCCTTTTCTGTGATTCCTCTTTCATTTGTTAAAAGTAAATGAGAAAATAAATTGTGCCATCCCCAATAAAAAGCGGTGGGAATGGGAAAACTCCATGTTTTCACTCTTTTCAGGAACACCAGGACTTCCCTGGGGCAGGGGAGGGGGGATTCTGCCTCTGCTCAGGTGAGACCCCACCTGCAGAGCTGCCTCCAGCCCTGGGGTCCCAGCACAGGGAGGACGTGGAGCTGTTGGGGTGAGTCCAGAAGAGGCTCCAGGATGATTGGAAAGGCTGAAAGAATTGGGATTGCTCAGCCTGGAAAAGAGAAGCTTTGGGGTCACCTAATTGTGGCCTTCCAGGGGCTGAAGGAGCTGACAAGAAACATGGAGAGAGACTTTACAAGGGACGGAGTGACAGGACAAGGGACAATGAGAGAGAGTGGGCTTAGGATATTGGGGAGAAATCCTTTTCTGGCAGGGTGGGCAGGCCCTGGCACAGATTCCCAGAGCAGCTGTGGCTGCCCCTGGATCCCTGGCAGTGTCCAAAGCCAGGCTGGACAGGGCTTGGAGCACCCTGGGATGGTGGAAGGTGTCCCTGCCCATGGCAGGGGTGGCACTGGATGGGCTTTAAGCTCCTTTCCAACACAAACCAATCTGTGATCCTATGCAGACCCGTTTTTCATCCCAAAGAAACAGAACCAACCCTGCCATGGAACTGTGAGATTTTCACCCTGCCTCCCTAGCGTGCCGTGAGAGACTGCTGAGGTCACAGATGACTGTGGCTGCATAATGCTGACTCTGTAATGTCTTGAATAATGTCTTCACTAATTCAGCATCCATTTAAAGTGCTACAAAGGGGCCTCTGATACATGGAATTGTCCAGTCAATATCTGTGCCTGTGGTACCCACAGGCTGCGGACAACAACAGCATCAATTTTCATTTTGCTGCTTTGCACACAAAGAAGGGAAGGTCCTTTCTACCCAACAATTGCACTAATGCTATCAGTGCCTAAATACACATCAATTACATAATTTTGCAGTAACATAAGACAGTCAGATACAATTTCATCTGGGAACAAAAGGACCATGACTGTGAGACTTACAGGACGAGCGAGGTTTGGATGCAGATCTGAAAGTGCAACGAAGTCCCGTGCTGAACGAGAATGAGCCATTCTTTATCTGAAACTGGAGGAAACTGACTTAGATTTTGTAAAAATCCAAACAAATCACTTAAGACCATTCACAGTGAGAATAACAAGTTATTTTTTAACATAAATGTTTTGACCTAATAGCATCTGTTTTCAATAAGAAGCATTTCAAGCCATCTGAAGTAGACAATTCTTTATTGTTTGGATTTGGCGATGGAAGTTATGAATTTTACTGTGACAGCTCTACCTAAGCATCTCAAATAAAGGCCTGTAATTTTTATTTATTATTCATCATTAAATGACTCCATTAGCACCAGGCTCTGAAAAATATTTACTCTCCTTCTCTCTGGGAAGTCCAACTGAATTTAATGAGGCAGCTCATATTTAAAAGGCAATTTATATGTGAGGAAAGAGAAGTGTTGGGTTCCAAAGCACCTTTAATTGAGGTTTTGGACTAAAGATTAAACTACTTTAAAATGTGAGTTTATTCCTTCTTCAAAATAGAAAAGTTGGGAATTTATTAAAATAAAATTTGTGAAAACCAGTTCTTTTCAGGCTGCCAACATGGCATTTACTGCCCAGCCCTGAGAGCACCCAGGTTCTCTCTAGAGATGCTGAAGGGGGGCCATGGGTGCTTTTTTAGACCTTCTGAATGCCTTTTGTTATCTCATGGGTTCCTCAGAGAGATTTAGATACTTAATAAATGGTTGTCAGATTCTATTTTCTGTTGTAAAAGGAACCATGGCATTGTCCAAATCTTAATAACCTTTAATAGGAGACATTTTTCAGAGGATGCCTGTTCAATCTTTAGAACAAAATCCTGAATGGCTTTCACAGTCTTTATACCTGGAACCTCGTGTGAGAACTGTTAACCATTTCATCAGATATTAGGATAAAGATCTGTTGAACTAGAGAACAAATAATCCTACATTTTAAAGAAAAATAAGCAGTTCTCTGAGAACCAAGTGATTTCTCTAAAAGAGCATTTCAAATTACACTCTCACACAGAGACAGCCCAAATTTGCCTTACAGAAACCAATGAACAATGGGGCCCTCAAACCTGTTCCCATCCCATTAGATGGAAGAATTTATGTTTCCTCCTGTAGGAAAATTACCTCAGCATCCCTCCAAGACAGGGTAATATTCTCACCTCAGAAGCTGTTAAATATTGTTACCTGCTGTACCTCACACCAGCTGGGCCGTGTCAAAGGAGCCAGCACCAGAGCACCTGTATCAGAGCAAGATTAAAATGGTCATTTAGGATTTTAAATGCTCTGGGTTCTGAGAGCTGGAGCAGAGCTGCCCCACTCAGGGACCCCTCAACCTCCTCAGGTGCTCCTCAACCCATCGTGGACCCCTCAGCCTTCCTCACACACCCACCATTTCCCTCAAGTGCCCCTCACTGACACTTCAACCTCCTCCTGGACCCTTCAGCCCCTCACTGACCCTTTAGCCCCCTCAGGTGCCCCTCACTGACCCTTCAACCTCCTCCTGGACCTTTCAGCCCCTCAGGTGCCCCTCACTGACCCTTCAGCCCCCTCAGGTGCCTTTCACTGACCCTTCACCTCCTCGTGGACCCTTCAGCCCCTCAGGTTCCCCTCATGGACCCTTCAGCCCCTCAGGTGCCTTTCACTGACACTTCACCTCCTCCTGGACTCTTCAGTCCCTCAGGTGCCCCTCACTGACCCTTCAACTTCCTCCTGGACCTTTCAGCCCCTCAGGTGCCCCTCACTGACCCTTCAGCCCCTCAGGTTCCCCTCATGGACCCTTCAGCCCCTCACTGACCCTTCAGCCCCTCAGGTTCCCCTCATGGACTCTTCAGCCCCTCACTGACCCTTCAGCCCCTCAGGTTCCCCTCATGGACTCTTCAGCCCCTCACTGACCCTTCAGCCCCTCAGGTTCCCCTCATGGACCCTTCAACCCCTCACTGACCCTTTAGTCCCCTCAGGTGCCTTTCACTGACCCTTCACCTCCTCCTGGACTCTTCAGCCCCTCAGGTTCCCTTCATGGACCCTTCAGCCCCTCACTGACCCTTCAGCCCCTCAGGTGCCCCTCACAGACCCTCAGTTCATGAAGGAGACAAGATGGCGCCGGCGCAGTGGCGGGAAAAGGCCCCGCGCCCCCTCCTCCCTCAGGGCTGAGGGGGAACGTTCTCCCATCCCAGCTCGTTCAGCGGGATCTCCTGCAGGCCTGGAATCCCCGGTTCGAGGAGCTGACAACAGGGTTAGATGGGATTTTGGGCTGGAATTGCTCCCTGGCAGGGTGGGCAGGCCCTGGCACAGGCGCCCAGAGCAGCTGTGGCTGCCCCCGGATCCCTGCAGTGCCCAAGGCCAGGCTGGAGCAGCCTGGGCTAATGGAAGGGTCCCTGCCCATGGAACTCGATGGTTTTTAAGGTCCCTCCCAACCCAAAGAATCCTGTGATTCTGTGACTTACCAGCTCAGGAATTTAAAGTCAGGTTCATTCGACAAATACAAACACACCAGCAAGACAAAGCAAGTCACAGAAATCTCTGGAGAAACCATTCCCTCCTTCCTTTTTTTTTTTTTTTTCTTTTATGTTGGCTATGTTTTATTCCCTACTTCCGTTTTTTTTTTTTATGTTGGAAAAAAAGTTGCAGCCGGTATTTTATAAATTAATCAAAATTTCTGGTTTAAAGATATTATTTGTATTGATTCGCACCCAGTAGTCCTATACTTTCAGGCTCTGCAGAAAGCTGGCTTGAGCCGTTTTCTCCATTTATATTGAATATGAAATTATATTTTATAAAATCAATACCCTTCACTCCTGCATCATAAAAAACTTTACTCCTGATGAGTAATTTTATAACCCCAAGGTCTCGCCTATTGGAAGTTTTCAGCGTAGCCTGACAAATTCTGTGTGTTGACTCTGTATTACAGGATCTTTCATTTCTTCAATTAAACAGCTGAAAATGGATCCCACCTGTGCTCTCGTATTTATTGTGTCACAAAAATCCACAATAATTATCCCGTGCTGCTGACAAACAGGATGCCAGGGAACTGACAGCCTGGGTGGGTTTTTTTTTTTTTCTTTTTAGTTCACCTTTTATACAGTATGATCCATGGATGTAATTTTGTTTTGTAGGTTTGATGTCTCCACTGAACGTAACATGGCATTTTTTTCTGTCAGTTCTGTTGTTTTCATTATCTCAAGCTAATGAACAAGCAGAGGGTAATGAGCCTGGTGATGAGATCCTCATGGAACGGGAACGAGAACCTGGACACTGGCAAAGGTACAAGTCTCATTCTTACAGCCACGGCTGCAATGCAAAACAAGGAAAAAAAAAAACAACAATCCCTGAAATGAGACCTGGGGGGTGTCCACTGCTGCAGAAGGTGACAAATCAACAGCACAGCCCAGGGGCTCGCAGGAGCTGAGCTGGTCCAGTATCTCAGCAAGGTTTTGGTGGGACGCCTGCTGCAGTGGAGCCTTGCAGAAGCCACTGGCATCCTGAGCGTGGGTAGGTCCCCACTTGCAGCGGGTTTTGTCCAGGTGGAGCTGCTTTTCTGCCACAGGCACAAAGGGCAGGTGAAACCCGACCCTGCCATGTCCCCTCCAGGCCTTTGTTGCGTTTCAAAGCCACCAGAACAAGGGTGCTGTTGTGCCTCTCCTCGGCTCCCCGTAATCACCGGGAGGGTTTGCTTTGTGGGCTGCTTCCACTCCTATTTTCAATGTACATTTGGGAAAAAAAAAAAAAAAAAAAAAAAAAAAAAAAAAAAAAAAAAAAAAAAAAAAAAAGCTGCTTTTTACTTTCCCAGGATAGCTCCTGCTGGGAAGACGTTATCAGGGCCATCGTGACAGGATGCACAAAGGCAGGGGACAAAGTGAGGCCGGGTTCTTTCCCTCGGAGATGTCTGATTAGATGCTGAATTTCTGCCTTGCAGATACTGAGCCAAGGACTCGTTTGATGGGTGTACCTGTCTCAGGTGACACGGAGAATTCTGCCGTTCACACAGCACCTCAGGGACAGCCAGGGACTTCTGTGGTTACTGCAAACAAATAACACCTTTTTTTGGTGCTTATAACCAGCAAATGTCTAACCTGCCTTTATCCCGCTGATTTACAAAGCCAGCTGATTCTCCCAGCCAGGAATTTTCAATACAAACACTGAAGAGCATCTGCAAAAACAAATGTTATTCAACTTGTGTCCCGCTTTACTCAACCTTTCCTCCTCAGCTGACCTCAAAGTGGTCTCAAAAAGAAATCAGCATCGTTATCTTCCTTTGACAGCTGGGAAAACAGAGGCCAGAGAAAGGCCAGAGGAGGTTTCCTAAAATCCATGTGCCACACAGAACCAGCTCCCCTCTCCAGCACCAGCCCCCGAGGGAGAGCAACAGTGTTAATTCAGTGTTTTTCTGATCTAGTGCTTGATCCCTGAAAGCTCCAAGTGATTTTAACTCTCCAGCACTTCAGTGGCACTCAGCACTCTGCCGATCCCGCCTGTGACTGGCAGAGCCTTCCCGTCCTCGGCTGCAAATTGCCCAGTCCCTGCTAATTAGGCCTTCATGAATAGATTTATTTAAATTACACTCATTGGCATGGCCAAGGAGTGCAAATGCCATTTCATAATTCACTTCAGCAATTTGTTACGTGACCATCGGTACACTTTGCGTTCAGGGGAAGAAAGTCCAGCACTAGCAGGGACATTTCAGAAATCATTTCCAAAACCAGAGCAATATAAAAATATTTGCTCTGTGCATTTTCTGCTGCCCACAGCATTTACTGAGAGGGCTCGTTGAATATTTATACATCCTTAGGACCAAAAGAACTGGTAAAATGGAGAGGGGAGACATGTAATTTTATGTAATTGGCCTGACTGAATGCATTAAAAGCAGCAAATTATTAAAGGTGCTCAGTGGTTTTGGCTGATACCTGAACTGGCAGAGCCTCGGGAGTGCTGATGGAGTAATGATGGACATCTTCAGCAGCAGCAATGCAGGTGCTGATGCAGCCAACAGGTGCTCAGTGTGTGTTTAGGGATATTTAATCTAAATTTCTCCGAGTCTTTGTTGAGCTCTCACCCCAGCCTGGTTCTCCCCCATCCTGGTCCCCAGCGCTGGAACCATCCCAGTGCTGTTTCATTGGGAGCAGCAGCACCACCACCCGCAGCATGGAAAAACACAACAACCCAGAGCCTTGTTGTAAAATTTACACGACCCATGGCTGGTTCCCACCTCATCTGGGCTAATTCTGCCTTCCTGGGGCCAGGGAAGGTGCCAAGACCTGAGGCTGGTGCATGCACGTGGCAGCAGCAGGAGCCTGCAGGGAGCTCAGACCCCAATATAGGCATGAGCAAACAGAACCACATGCCAGGGGCTCTGCTGGGAATGCCAAGAAAAGCTCCATTTCTGGCAAAGTCAAAAAAAAAAACCAAAAAAAGCTTTTTTTTCAGGTGTAAATCTCTGTGGGCCATGTAGCTGCTGTGCCCGCGGGCAGGGAGGGAATGGCACTGTCAGGGCTGGAGCCTGGCATGGCATCGCTCCTGTCCCTCCCAGGCTCGTGATGTCTGCTCATCAGCGAGCCCAGCTCCTCATTATTCCATCACTAATTAATCCCTTCTGCGGCAGTGGTGGAGCAGGAATGTCACGGAAAGGATGTGGCACATCCCGGGGAGGAACAGCAGCCATCAGCACCAGGGCCTGCACCAAAATCATCTCCCCTCAGGTGCTGGGGCAGAGTGACAGCCCGATAGAAACACCACAGCTGACATCTGAGACCTTCTGGATCATCTCTAAGCCGTCAGCTTATTTTCAGTGTATAATTAGCAAATAAACTTATCCCAGAACTAACCTGTGTAGTTTCCCTACCAAAAAGGCAGAATAAGATGCCCATATAGGAACTCACTGCTTAAAAGCACTGACACAAAGCTTTTTTTCTTCAATTTTCTCCCTATTTTGAAGCTCAGGCTTTGATTGCCCAAGATTTAAAGCCCTCAGTCTGCTGTTGAACTTGACTGAGACTATAGAAATTCAAAATTCTTCTTTTAAGAGCCTTCAGGCTATTAGAGAATAACTTTTCCTGCACATAATTCCAAAATAATGTGAGCTCAGTGAAATGACTTGGATTTTCATCACTTTCCCCAAGACCAGAATTTCCTCCTCCCTCTCTGAGCAAACAAGTGATGAATATTTTCCAACAAAACATCATGAATTAAAACACACAACAATTAAAAATAGTTGTAGTGACAGCTCCCTGACACAGAGGAAGAATGCGTTGAGGGGGGAAGAAAAGAAGATTTTTAGCATTGTTGGCTGCTATTCAGACACTTCCAGCCATTCAAATCCATGAAATCAAACCCAAATTATATCTGGATTTCAGCTGGAGACACATGAGACTGAGCAGTACCAATTAGGACACACGGGATGAGCATCTCCCAGTGACAATACTGGGAAAAACCCTTCCAACCTCCAGTTGCTCCAGTTTCCAACCAAGCCTAAAACTTGATCCCTGCAGTTCACAAGGAGGAAACCTTAGGATATAATTCCCAAGGACATATGGGGGTGGCCGTAAAAGAAAACTGGGATCTTAGAATAAATCAAATTTTTCCCCTCACCACAGAATCCAGTGAAGGGAACACCAGAGAAATCCAAAGGGCCCATCCAAGCTAAACTTTCCAGCACAAATCCACCTTTGATCTCCTGGCTGAGCGTTTGGCCCCGGCCTGGTGGTGGCAGGGCTCCCACCGCCTCCGAGAGCCAGGACTGCATCCAGCCCTTCCGAGGGAATCGTGTGTCAACATTTCCACAGCCCTCCTGGCTGCCTGTCAGGCAGCTCATTAGAAAACTCCTGCAGACCCACACTGACATTTGGAGGGTTTATCCATTAGAAAAACAAAACCTCCCCTCAAAGCCTGTTCAAAGTGCAAAGGTACGAGTCTTGATCAAACCAGGACTGGATCACAGAGCTCTCCCTTAAGAAAATGAACACTAGAGGTCAATCTAACAACTTGTCCCGGAAATATATATCCCTGGAATAAAATATTACAGACTGCTGTGCTCTGTGCAGCTCTAACTACCTCCAGACCCACTGGCTCGGCCCTGATCTAACAAGGGTTTCCTCTGTTCTTTTGGATTTGCTCTTGTCTTGCTCTCAATTAGCGTTTCCTTTCTGGAGCTCTCCTCTATGGTCGCTGTCCTGGGTCAGGGGCTCCCTGATGCACTGAACTCCCTGTTTGTGGGAGGAAAGGGGGAACTGGCCTTGTGTGAGGAGGCTGGAGGCCAAATGTGTCCCTGATGGAGCTCCACTGCAGCTCGAGCTCGATTAGGGATCAGGGCAGGAGCAGAGGAGCAGCCAGTGCCATGCAGGTGAAAACCCTGAACAGGTCAGGATCCCATCTCATGGGTAAATCCTGGAATGGGTTGGGTTGGAAGGGATCTTAAAGCTCACAAAGTCCCAGCCCTCCTACCATGGGCAGGGTCACCTTCCACTATCCCAGGCTGCTCCAAGCCCTGTCCAGCCTGGCCTGGGACATTTCCAGGGATCCAGGGGCAGCCACAAACCCATGGTTTGAAAGAGGCAGCAGGGAAGGGCTGGGATGCAGGGGGTGGGTTTGGGACTTGCAGACTTCAGGTCTGATTGCCTTCCAATGCATCTCCCATCTCACAGCCCTGCACCACGTGCTTTCCTCATCTCATCTCCCATGCTCAGATTCTGTAGGACCTTGAGACTACAAACTCCCACAGACTTTTTCTGCTTAAAATCAGTTTTGGTTGGGCTTTTTTTACTTTACCATTCTGAAATGCCCAGTATTCCAATTCCAGTGAGTTACTTCCTCCCCCTTCCCTGCTCTTATCACCAGAAATAACACACAGCCCTGCCAGCCTGTTTCAGCCTCCCCATTGCCACCTTCCTCAGCAGATCCCAAATCCCCTCCACAAACCTCCTGCCTCAGACAGACTCGATGGAGCACAGGAGGCCGCCTCCACTGGGAAGGCCAAGGGTGATCCAAGGCACAAAAGCCAAGCCAGATGAAAGCTCACACCCAGCAGAGAGCGAGTTTCAGCACAAGATTTCTGCTGGGGAGTCACTCGAGCGCTGCTCCCCCAGCTCAGCCCTGCTGAAGCGGGGCCAAATCTCGGCTCTTTCTGCCTGCAGCGGGATCCTGCAACCCCGAGTAACACCGAGGAGTAACATTTATTCCCACCCAGGGCTCTGTGTGGCGGGGCTGCCAAGCCCTGGCTGAGCTTTCCGTGAGCGAGCAGCTCCATATGGCAGCGCCGGCTCCTCACTCAGCAGCTCTCCTGCTGCCAGCTCCTCTCGCTGCAAAGGGCCCAAGCGCAGCAGAAATGTTCCAGCTCCACCTTCGCATTGCCCTTACCTTTCCAAACCTGCCAGATGAATTCCTGAAAATTCCTGCCGGCAGTTTCTCACTGCCGGGATGAGCGCAGAGGTTCTGGCTGCAGGCAGCCACGCTCCCCCGGGGCAGCAGCTGGGTCATTCCCAGGTGGAAGTGCCTGCCAGGCCACATCCAGAGGGTGTCCAGCTCCTCAGAGCCCAGGCACACCCAGAGGCTGACACAGAGGTGATGAAAATGCCTCATTTTAAAGCAAGGTGGCCCTAACACAGAGCTGAAGTTTCTTCAGGGACACGTCTCTGAGCCCTTCCCAGATAACAGAGGCACAGGAGAGATTTGGGAGGGATATGAGGATGGCTGGCACAGCAATGGATGCCTTGTGCCACTGGTGTACATCAACACCTTCTCTTCAAGGCATAAAGACTGGGCAGAAGTGAACAGGAAGCCTCCATTTTTGGGGCACTCAATGCCTCACCTTGGCAGTTTTTCATCTATTAAAATGCACAAGATGCAATTCCTTGGCCACGGGAGCTGCCCTTCCCAGTACCCCCATTCATCCCCATGCCCTGGGACGTGGCTCCACCAAAGGCTGACTGCCAGAGGCCCTTCCCAAGGACCAAGAGCAGCACAGCCCTCAGTGCCACCCCGCGATGGCTCTGGGCACACGGCAAAGCCAGCAGTGACAGCAGAGGGGTGAAAGCCACAGCGGTGCCTCAAGTGGTGTGGCCTTAGCCCAGGCAGGCTCACACTCAACCCCAGGCTAGCAGGGAGCCCACTTTCAGTTTATGGATCCCTTCAGCCTCAGCCCTGCCATGGCACGTGCAGTTCCTGCCAAATCCATATCTGCGTTTTCCTGGTGAATAATTGTGTCAGTGGGACGTTAATGGAGCACAGTGCTCATGGTGTTGAGCTTTTTTAAATTTTTTTTTGTCAACGAAGCAAAGTCATTCGTTTGCCTCCCCCTTCCCCCCCTGCCAGCCTTCCCAAATGCACAAAATGGGCTCCAGACCCACCTCCTACAAGGAAATGAGAACCAGCCCTAGAGGATCACCCAGCAAGAAGCCTCTGTTCGGAGATCTGACGCCTCTTCAAAGCCAGGGGAGCAAATGTGCTCCTACCTCCGCTGATTTATGAGGAACGGCTGCGTCACCCATGCGGGGGAAACGCTTAAACGCTACCAGAGGGGAGGCAACAGAGCCCTGGCTGCCTGCTCCGAGTAACCCCGCTCTTCAGGAGGGTTTGTTTTCATCTAATTAGCTCTCTATTGCATTTTAAAGGAAAACAAACAACCTGGAGACTGCAGCACATGCTGCTGGATGTTCTCCTCCTCCTCGCTAGGAACACAAACACCGGGGTGGCACCGCGATGGCAGGCGGGATGTGCCAAGGGGGGCTCTCGAACGGCACGTGGCACCAGCCAGCCTGGGACCGTGTCCCCACACACGAGGGGATGTGGGCAAAGCAGGTGGCTTCCCAGAAACAGCCAAAATCCCCTCAGCTGGAGGCAGGAGCAAAGCCAGAGGCACAGGCACCCCAGGAAAGGCGGGAGCAAGGTTTAAGTGAGGGGCACAGCCCAGGGGTGTTTTTTTCCTTCCTTTCTGTGTTGAAAAATTCTGGGAGTAAATCCTTCTGTGTGTTTGGTTTTAATTTCTGCTGCTGCCCCACTGTTATTTATGCTCTTGAAATATAACAGCAGGCACATGGAGAGTGTGGTGTTCATGAAATACAGCCCAGTGCCCAGAGTGTTTATCGACCAATGCAGTAAATAATTCCAACAAGCACAACTCATCCAAGAGAGCAGGGCCATGGATGAAGGCTGCCCATCTGCCAGGGCCCTTCCAGCGCTGCCAGATCTGCCCCAGGAATGCTCTTTTCCATCTCAAATGAAGCCAAGAAAGCCAAGTGCAGCTCCCGGGTGGGTCCTGGTGGCAGCTGTGCCCTGGGCTGGCAGGATGGCCAGTGCTGCAGGGACATCCCTCAGGACACCTTTGCCCACCATGGCATGCTCCCAGTTCCTGCCAGGAGGATTTTAACAGAAAGCAACTGCTCACCTGCATCCAAGCTGGAGCAGAGGCACCCAAGGGACACAGCCACACCAGGAGCTGGACCTCCACAGCAGCCTCAGTGCTCCAGGACAGCCAGGAGGTCACTGCTTGAAATAAAGCTCTCTGCAAGGACCTGACTTGGGTTGATGCTTGGGGAGAAGGCAGCAGTAACATCTCTGTGTAAGCACTTGCTCATTTAGCATAGGTAATGCCTGTGGAATTTATTCAGCATCTGAATTCTGGCTTTTTTTCCAGGGGAAAGGCCAGAGGGGACTCTACATGCTGCTTCCATACAGAGCTCAGCCGTCCCAAGGATTTCCCTGGATGCTTTTCCCTGTCCTGGAAAGCCCAGCACAAGGCCAAACAGATTTAGTGCTGCTACACTGGGACTCATTTATCTTCCCTCCGAGGTGAACCCACACTGTCCTCATGGACAGGAGCTTAACAAGCACAGAGGAAGATCTGAACCAGATCTTGACCTGATCTCAATCACACAGCTGCTCTGAACTAAACTGATTTATGCCAACCTGTCCTGGCTCCAGCTCATTCCCATCTCCCTGTGCCCCCAGCAGTGCTGCAGCACCCCAGGCAGAGCTCATCCCACCAGCACCAGCTCTCCCAGCAGCCCAGTGCAGAGCCATGAAGGGACATCAACACTCGGATTCCATCCTGGGACACTCACACCAGGCATTGCACCACTGACATCGACAGCAAGAATACCCTCAGGGTAAAATAAAGCCCCTCAGACAGGGCTGTGCTGCAGCAAACCCTGCCCTGGGTGTCTCAGGGCTGCCCATCCCTGCAGGGCACCAGTGCCCGGGTTTAGGGGAGAGCTCAGCACCACAGGGTACCTGTGGGACTGACTGGAACTCGCAGCCAGCTCCTCTGGGCTTTGCTGCCAAAATATCACTGCCCAGAGGGCATCAAACTCATGTGTCAGCCACGAAGCCAGGCTGGGAGAAGGCTCCTGACCAGGGATCCTGACAGATGCTGCAGTAACACCCCCCCAGTGCTGCTGGGAGCTCTGGCCCTGCTGGTCCCAGTTCATCTCAGAGCAGCATTTCCCAGCAGGGTGGTGCCTAGCACGGCACAAAGGACACTTTCAGCACTTTTACCCGTGGGCAATCCTGATATCCCGAGGGCTTCTCAGCAGGGAACAGCTCCTTCAGTTTAGCTGAGAGTCTGAGACACCCTGGAAACCCAGAATCCCCAGGCTGGGATTCCCAAATCCGGGCAGCATGAGGTGCCAGAGGCTCTGCTCCAGCCAAGCCCCTCACTTTGCAGCACTGCCTGCACACACCAGGGCCTTTTACCTTCTCTTGCTCCACAGGGAGACAGCAGCAGACACCCACTGACCCCATGTCCAGCTCAGCACCTGCTCCAAAGGGTTCCAGTCCCTGCAGCACATCCCAGCTCAGCCCCGGGGCTGGGAGCACAAGTCACCCCACACAGCTGGAGCTGGCAGGATGGGGGAGCAGCACTGCAGCACTCCCCAGCCCCACGGATCCCAGCACAGCCACTCCACCTTGGCTCACTCCCCGCGCAGGAGCCGCTTGCCAAGTCCACATTTGGATCTAGCAACAGACTTTTGTGCTTTGGCTCATGGATCCTGCAAACAAGAGCTTTAATCACTGCTTGCTTTTATGCGCCGAGAGCCAAAATTGTCTTGTTAAGTACAGTAAGTGATCAGTACTCACAGCACAGAACGCTTCAATGGCTGCTTGTGTGGGTAATTATTCCAGGCTTGCCTCTCTTCCCCTCCTGAGAAAAATTACGGAATGTGGAAATTATTGCGAAGCCTCTCCGGACTTGGAATGTTTTCCACTGGTTACTTCAGCCTGTGCCTGGACTTTGCTGCCTGCTTGTGCCCCTTGCTGAGGGATGCCCATCCCTGGGCAGGCTGCTCCAGGATCTCACCTTCCACAGGCAGGTTCACAGCTGGGCTTCCCTCAGAATAACCCCAATACCTGTCCTAAAGGTAACAGGAGGCTCAGCCTTGGCTCCCCCTCCCTGTCCTCCCCTGCCTGAGCACAGCCAAGCCTAGCAAACATTGATTTAATTTGGTTTTCCCCCCATTTTCACCATGCATCCCTAAATGGAAGCGTGGATCCGTGCTTGGGACCCCAGCTGTGCCATGGCCCCAGGCAGGAGCCTTTCCCTCCCAGCCCTCTCTAATATTACACTATTAAAGTTGCCTTTTGGCTTTTATTAGGATTTTTTTTTTTCCAGAGATAAAAGCAGGCTGTGGGAGCAGAGGGAGCCCCAGCAATATCCGTGTCCTTGGAGCTGACAGAGTGGGGAACCTCAAGCTAGGAATGCTGTGGTGAGGCAGGGACACGCAGAGGATGAGGAGAGGAGGAGGAGGGTGCTCAGCTGTGCATCCCTCAGCCCCAGCTTGGATGAAGGGAGCAGGAGAGCAAACTGCAGGGAATGCTCCCTGCTCCAGTGGCCAGGGGATGCTTTTCTGGAAAAGGGGGAGCAAAACACTCTCCGCACACTTGCAGCTGGCTTTGCATCACCACCTGCTCTGCAAATGCAGCTGGAGGCTGGAACCTCAGCAGGAGTTTCAGGCACCCACAAACCTCCTGCTGAAACAGGGACAGGACCCCAGAGTCCCCAGCCCACTCTCACAGCCCATGGGCAGCTCTGCTCTTGCCCCCAAGAGGATTTTGTACAGGGCAGTTCCAGCGTGGGCTGCAGGAAGGAAAGGCTCTGGGAGGATTGGGATGAGCAGACAAAGCCCAAAGGGATGGAATAAATCCCCAGGAAGTTTCAGCAGGTTTATGTGCACGGCAAAGCCTGGCCCCAGCTGGCAGGAGGGCAGTGCTGTCACTCCAGAGCTCCTTTCTGCAGCTTCATTGCAGCAGGAGAAGCAGGACAGAGGCAGCAGCTCCAGGGAGGTCTGGGTGCCCCATGGCACCCCCAGCACCCCACAGGGCTCCTGCACTTCAGGTGGAGCTTTGCCCTCAGGGCTGGCTCCTGTCACCAGTGTCCACCCCAGGGCTGGCTCAGGCATTCCCAAACCAGCCTTTGGGTGCTGGGTGGCACACGCTGTGCCCCGTGCTGGGTGGCACACGCTGTGCCCCGTGCTGGGTGGCACACGCTGTGCCCTCCAGCCCCAGGTGGTGCCACTGGCACACACCCCCCTCCAGCTGCTGAGCTGCTTTAAAGACATTTGGGTGTAGCAAGCAGCAGAGAAAACAGAGCTTCTCCCTGGGAGGGTGGAGGGCTCTCCTTGTCCTCTCCAGCCAGGCATGGACTCATTTTTCTCTGTGCCATTTTTCCGGAGGGGTGAGGGACCAGGACTCCTCACACACACACAGGGCTGACAGGAAGGGAATCACTCCAAAGGAGCATTGCTTCTAAACCACTCCAGTATGGCAAGGCAATGTTAACCAGCTGGGAAAGCTCTTTAAAGACCCTTAATTAAAGGCTGACTGTTGCACAGGCCCCTTTCCCATCCCCACCAGGAGTGTTTCCCAGTTTCCCGGCCTCTCTCCCGCTGCCCTCCATCCCTCACACTTTCCTTCCCTCTGGCATCTGCCAGCAGCGTGCTGCAGCTGCCAGGGGGGGGTCTTCAGCAATCAGCCCTCAGATGGAAGTTTAAACTCAGAGTAAAAGGGGAAAAAAGGGGGAAATTCCCTCACTGTTGATTTCCAGGTGTGGCTGCCAGCCTGGATGGCAGTGCTGGCACAGAGCTGGCTGTGCCAGCCTGACCCTTCCCCTCACTAGCTTAGTGATCTGCACCAGCATTCCCAGCCACATAAACTGGGAAAAAAATGGGGCTGGATCAGCCCTTTCAGCTCTATTCTCTCCTGTGGCATCACCATGAGCCAGCCCCAAAGGCTCCAGCCGTGCCCCTCCTCCTGCCCATTCCATGTGTGCCCATTCCCTGGGAGAGGAGCAGTGGTGGCAGTGCCCCATCCACCCCACAGCCATGAGGGTTCACAGTTAGGGCCTGGGGGGAATCCTGCCAGAAAGGCATCAATTTGTTCTCTCGAGTGATAGAAATTCACTAAGCGAGGCAATGCCTTGCTCTCTCAAATCAGAGCAGAAATGTGGCATTTGCACGTGATGGCTGCACACAGCCACGCTGCTGCAGCCCCCAAAAGCAGCAGGAAGGATGCCCAACACCCCTGGCAGCACCCCCCATTTACCAGGCAGTGCCAGCTCCTGCTCCCTGAGCCAGGACAGCCTCTGCACCCTGCAGAGCCAGGAGAAATCCTGCAGGGAGGCCCCAGGGCCCCCTCACAGCTTTTATAGCCCACAGGTGCCTGGCAGCACCAGCCTCATCTGGGCAATGTGGTGTGGGAATGGGAATTGATGGGCATTTCCAGGGGAGAGCAGGAGTTTCCCTGTTACAAGATGAAATGTGGGCCTGAAAATCAGCCCTGCTGCTCTCCTCATCTCCAGACCCACGCAAAAGCAGGGAAGTTTTAACTTCTTGCTTTTGGAGCTTTTTTTTTTTTTTCTTTCTTTCTTCCCTATTTTTGTTCTTTCCCTTCTGTCCTCCTAAATCTGGTATAACAGAAAAAGGAGCAAATAAAAACTTTTGGAATGCTCTTCCAGCCCTGCTCTTCCTGGCTCATCGAGTGGAATGGAGAGGGAGGCCCAGAGCACAGGAACCACAAAACTTTGGATAGCTGGATTTTCAAAACAAAATTGGGTCTAGAAATGGAAACTTTGGTTTACTGAGACAGGGATGAAAACTTCATTTCATACTTGGCTGCAAAGCTGGATCTTCATCATCCTCTTGTTCTGGCACTTCCCCAATTAACCTGGTGCTCCAGAGACGTTTTTGCAGCTCCACGAGCACGGGGTTTTTGCCATCATCCCCTGAGCAAGCAGCTGCCCCAACTCCTTCTGTCCCAGAAAACACCAGCACAGCTCAGCATCTTCTCATTATAACTTTTATTCCCAGAGGTTTTGAGCAGGGAGATCCAGCAGTGACACCTGTCCCTGAGCCTCTGTGGGAGTTTCAGAGCAATTCCTCCCGGAGAAGCTGGGGCTGCCCCTGGATCCCTGCAATGTCCCAGGCCAGGTTGGACAAGGCTTGGAGCACCCTGGGACAGTGGAAGGTGTCCCTGCCATGGCAGGGGTGGCACAGGGTGGGCTTTAGGGTCCCTCCAACACAAACCATTCCAGGATTCCATGACCCTGGAGAATGAAACGTCCCAGTGGAGAAGTGCTCAGTGAGCACTCGGAATTCCAAGGAATCTCTGCTCAAGCCGAACCCTCCACGACAGCACAAGCGGGACAAGGCTGCTGCCACCGTCCCCAGTGAAACACTTTTTTTGGGAAGCACATCGCTCCACTGGAGCTCTTGAAAACACCACAAACTCCGCCGAGGTGGACTTAAGCCTGTGCTTGGCTCAGAGCAGGAGCCGGGAGATTTCATCCCCTTCCTACCAAAGCTGCTTTTATTGTCTTGATCTAATGAAGTGCAGACTTCACCTGGACAGAGCCGTAAGTGGCTCCTCTCGGAGGCAATGAATACAAATACTTGACCTCGTGAGCTGCGGGGCAGCAATTAGTTTAAGCAGGGGGTTTGTGTAACACTTCAAAAGTCTTAATCCGTGCGGTCAGCCCTGGCACGGTATTTGCCAGAGCGCATTGAGTAGTCTTAATGAGTCTGCAAAGCGAGCTTTCAATACATTTTGGGTCGCTTCAGATGCTTTAAATGGCATAGTCTATATGGTATTGTGCGGCTTTAGAAAGGGCCGGGCTTTAAAAAAGTATGGTTCCCTTTCACAGGGCAGACAGAAACCATCTTTAGAGCCGCGGCCCTTAACGTTTTGCATATCAATATGGCTGGGGCTGAATGCAGTCACTCAGCTGAGAAATAGGATCACTATCAGCGTTTCCAGGCTTTCACAGGCACTTGGGAAACTTTAAAGCCCTTCGCGGAGAATAATTTGGTCGAATGTCGTCGCTTGAAACAAAACCTAAACAAGCAGAGCGCAGTCCATCATGCGGAGCTGCCAGCGAGGCTGACAAGGGGCTCCAGCCGCTCCGACATCCCACCCCCGGCGGGGCGGCGGCCGGGGGTCACAGCCTGGGGGGGACACAGCCGGGGCAGGGGGTGCTGAGTCCATCCCACTGTTAAAAATAGGTTAGAAACTGTTGTAAAATAGTTGAGAGTTGTTAAGCGTGTGCTGTTAGTTTGGTTATGGCCAAAGGGGTTTAAAGGGGTGGCTGTCACAAATACGGTTCTCTACGTACTGGGGGGGCTGGTCGACAGCCGGCTGGACGTGAGCCAGCAGCGTGCCCTGGTGGCCAAAAAGGCCAACGGCTCCTGGCCTGGATGAGGAATGGTGTGGCCAGCAGGAGCAGGGAGGTCACTGTCCCCCTGTACTCAGCACTGCTGAGGGCACACCTCGAGTGCCGTGCCCAGCTCTGGCCCCTCAGGTTGGGAAGGACGTTGGGATGCTCGAGCGCATCCAGAGGAGGCAACGAGGCTGGAGAGGGGCTGGGAACACAATCCCTGTGAGGAACGTTTGAGGGAGCTGGGGTTGTTCAGCCTGGAGAAGAGGAGGCTCAGAGGTGACCTCATTGCTCTCCACAACTCCCTGAAGGGAGGTGCAGACAGGTGGGGTCGGTCTCTTCCACCGGGCAGCGCTGACAGAACAAGAGGACACAGCCTCAAGCTACGTCAGGGAAGGCACAGGATGGATATTAGGAAAAAATTCTTCACCAGAGGAATAATAAAGCACTGGAATTGTCTTCCCAGGGAGGTGGTGGAATCACCATCTCTGGATGTGTTTAAAAAAAGACTGGACGTGGCACTTGGTGCTATAGTCTAGTTGAGGTGTTAGGGCACAGGTTGGACTGGATGATCTTGGAGGTCTCTTCCATCCTCATTATTCTGTGATCCTGTGATTCTGTTTTACACCTAGGTAAAGTGCACCACCCCCCAGCAAAACGAGCCAGCCTGGACAGAACTGTCATGGGCCAATCAAGCACCTTAAACCTTCATGCAAATGAAGGATCCAAACAGAAACCGATCCAAAGGGACAAAAAACAGGATAAAAAGGGGCATGTGACCCACTGAACTTGTGCTGCTCCACCTGGAACGTCAGGGACATTGCTGGCACCGCAGCATCCTCGAGGGCAACGCTCCTGCTCAGCCCGTGGGCCCTTTGCTTTAGCCCTTTCTTTTTGTTATAATAAATGCTGAAATCACTTCTAGTGCCGGGAGTGATGTCCCGTTCCTGACACCACCTCTGCTGGGTGGTGGCCGGGGCTCACAGCCTGGGGGGACACAGCCGGGGCAGGGGGTGCTGAGTCCATCCCACCTCTCTTGGGTGATGGCCAGGGGTCACAGGCCTGGGGGGACACAGCCAGGGGACCCCGCACTGGGCATGGGGTGCTGAGCCCACCCCAGAACAGCTGCACCACCCTGAGGACTTTGGGATTTCAACCAGTCCTGGTTTCATCTCCTCTCCCTCTGCCTTGGCAATATCCCGATTTATGCCGGGCACAAAGCCCCTGGGGGCTGTCACCTCGATGGCCTCTCTCCACACAGAAACTGGCAGCTGCTTGCTTTTCCCTCCAGCGTCACCTTAAGCCTGTCCCTGCACGTGTCACTTGTCCTGGGAACGAAGAGGAACGTGCCCAACCTCACCTGCAGCCCGGAGCATGGGACAGGAGACGATCCTCACCTCCAGGGACACAAGGGAGGTGCCAGGACCCGGGACAGGGAGAGCTGTGCGGGATGAAACACCAGGGGTGGGTGTGAGACCACCCCGGAGCTGGGAGGAGAAGGGATGAGGCTCGTTGCACATCCCAGAAGTGGTACCTGCTTCCCTGATCGTGCCCAGGCAGCAGCAGCAGCGAGGAGAGGAGGCACCTGAGCAGCACGGGCAGCTCTGGGATGCAGGTTTGGGATGTGCTGCATGGTGGAAGAAACCACAGCCAAAGCAGATTTGCAAACAATGCAGGGCCTCAGGGCCCTCCAAAACTCATAATTAGCTCATTAAAGAGACAAATACAAGTCACTAATAAGATCTTAGAGGTTAATTAAATGTTTTCCCCATCTTTAATTAAGGGAAAACTAGTTAATAGAGATTAAAGTAATTTCTGCAGCCTCCTGTGATGACCCTCGATGGCTGCAGATTTGAAAAACTATTGAGATTATTGAACTGAAAGGGCAGAGATGGGTAAATTGTGGAGAAGCTGGAATTTTCCTGGGCCACTCAATGAACATGGGAAGGTGACCCACAGCTCACTCTCCCTAAGCCAGGACCTGGCATTTATTCAGGACTGCTGCTGTTCGTTGTTTTGCTCAGCTGGGAAATTCCTACGGACTCTTTTCCACCTCCAAAACATCTCCCAGGACTGGGGTTTGCTGCCCAGCCCTCCCCTGCCCGCCAGGGACTGTGTCACCCCCAGAATCTGGTCCAGCAAAACCCCTCTGCCTGCGTGGCCCAGAGGTTTCCAAAGGTCTCATTCAGGGTGGTGGATCCATGATCCCCGGGCACACAAACCCACCCTCCCGCCCAGAGCGCTCCCAGTTCATGGAGATCAGCAAGGTTTATATGGAAGAATATTTAATCTGCTCAGGGAGGGGAGAGGGCTCATCTGTGCTTTTATTAAATATTTCTCTCTACTCCAGAAAAGTCCGTTTCTTGCCAGAAAAGGTCCGATATAAATTAGAACAAAGGGAGGAGGGTGCTGGTGGGGTGGTCACAGGCATCCCTGGGCCACGATGACCATGGGCATCTCTGGACCACACTGACCATGAGGATCCCTTGACCACACTGACCACGGGCATCCCTTGACCATGATGACCATGAGGATCCCTTGACCACAATGACCATGGGCATCCTTGGACAATGATGACCACGGGCATCCCTTGACCACAATGACCATGAGGATCCCTTGACCACAGTGACCATGAGGATCCCTTGACCACAGTGACCATGAGGATCCCTTGACCACACTGACCACGGGCATCCCTTGACCATGATGACCATGAGGATCCCTTGACCACAATGACCATGGGCATCCTTGGACAATGATGACCACGGGCATCCCTTGACCACAATGACCATGAGGATCCCTTGACCACAGTGACCATGAGGATCCCTTGACCACAATGACCATGAGGATCCCTTGACCATGATGACCATGAGGATCCCTTGACCACACTGACCACGGGCATCCCTGGACAATGATGACCACGGGCATCCCAGGGCCTGGCAGCCCAGGTGCCAGCCCGGCAGCGTGCCCTGGGGATGGGCTCAGTCCCACCCAAAATCCTGCCCTGTCATCTGGTAAAACTTCATGTTGAAGGGTCTGTAGAACTCCCGCAGGCGCTGCACCACCTGCCCGTCGATTTTGGGGTGCGGCCGCCCCTTGGATTTCCCCAGGCAGCGGGGTTTGCTCCCCCCCTCCGGCTTCTTCAGGCAGGGAAAGCCCTTGGTCTCGTTAAAATAGAAATGTCTGTCTGTCACCACCCTCTGGAGCCCCAGGAAGTCCTGGACACGGCCCATCTCCCCGGCGGGGTCGCTGACCAGCCTCTCCCCGCTGACAAAGAGGAATTTGGAGAGGGGGAAGTACTGCAGCCAGTTGTCCAGGTGCTTGGCGTAGATGCCGATCCTGACCGCGCTCCAGCTCGTGTCGATCAGTCCCGTGCTGAGGTTTTTGAAGGCCAGGGCCTGGAAGCTGGGGATGGAGGGGTTTTTGGAGAGGGTCTGTGTGTAGTCCGAGATGGCGCGGGTGACGGGGTTGCGCACCACCACGATCAGCTTCGTGTCCCGGGACATGTTGTGGATGCGCCGCGGGGCCTCCTTGGTGACAAAGTAGCTGGGGGTCTTCTCCATGGTGATCTGTCCCTCCAGGGTCCGTGGCATCAGGCTCCTGAGGAGAGAGGGACACGGTCAGGGCTCAGCTGCTCCCACCTGGTGTCACAAGGGGTGGGAACAGGACCCAAAACCCATCCAGAAATGTTCAAGGGCTTCCCAGCCACAGCCACATCTCTCCTTTCCCTCCTGCCCCACCTTGTCACACGCCTCGGTCACCTCCTCATCTTCAAAGCCCTTCCCAGGAGCCCCCGAGCTCCAGGCTCTCTGCCCACCTCAGCATTCCCTTTGTCCCCTCCGGAGTCTGGGAAGGAGCTCCCTGTCACCCTGCCCCACCAGCAGCATCCACAGGGCTGCTGCTCCTCCTTGGAATTCCTTCCCAGCCCTGGAAATCCCCCCTGCCCCCAGCTGCAGTGGGTGATGGGCATCTCAACACAAACATTTTGGGACGGGGCTGGCGTTCATCCCTGCCTCCAGTCAGATTTCACATCCTAGAGGTTTCAGCTCGCCCCGTGGGATTGCAGAGGAAAATCCCATCATCACTGGGGGTGATGCCCAAGCACCAGCTGGGAATGGAGATGCCCACCAAGGCTCCCTCCTCCTCTGCCTCCAGACAGCGAGCAGTTAAAGCCAGAAAAAAGACTGTTTCCTTTTCAAAAGAAAGGCAGAAAAACCCTGAGGGCCCAGCCATTGTGCCGGGTAAAATTCGCTGCTCTGATTGTTCCCTCGTGCACTTTAATGAGGCATTAATTGCCGCAGAAATTACCCAGCCACGTCACCCCGTGTGACAGATCGGGTCCTGCCTGCCACCAGCACAGGCACCTGCCCCGCTGCCCTCCCCTTCCACCTCCGAGGAGAATCACAACACCCTGGAATGTTTGGGAAGGGACCTCACCGCTCACCCAGTGCCACCCCTGCCAGGGCAGGGACACCTTCCACTGTCCCAGGCTGCTCCAAGCCCGTCCTGGCCTGGGACAGTGCCAGGGGCAGCCGCGGATTCTCCGGGAATTGCATCCCGGAATTGCATCCCACTGCTCTGGCAGTGCCTGCCAGGTCCCCTCGGCGGCTGGGGACAGGGACAGGGCTGTGCTGGGCCACTCACGGCTCTGCCCAGCAGCATCTGCTCCTTATGTCACGGGAAAAGCTTGAGGTTTCTGGGATTTTTCCCCCGGCCTCAGGAAAGAACACTTTATTAAAAGCATTTGCGAGCGACGCTGGGCCCCCACAGCTCCCTCCCCCATACAAGAGGCAGAAGCCGTTTGTGGCTTTCACCCCCCCGCTTTTATTTTAATTTTTGCACAGTGCCAGCGTTTTTAGAGCCGCTTCCTGTCCCTGGTGCCCTCACCTGGCAGCACAGCCCCTCTGTTTGGCACCAGCGGGATGCCCTTCAAGGAGCCATGAATCCCAGGGCAGCCACGGCTGCTTTTCCCATCCTTTCCAGCGCTTTTCCCCCAAATAACTGCACTTACCAGAGACTGACTGACAGAAGCACCTTCCCGAGCAGGGATTAGACCCATCCCTGCCCCCTCCCTGGGCTGGTCCAGAGCCAAGGAAATCCCAGGGGATGGGGATTCACTGGGAGCACAGCACGGCTCCACCCAGCCTCCTGCTGGGGCTTCCCGGCCAGCCAAGCATCCTGAACTTTAATTCCGTTCAGAAAATGCCGCAGGGCTTTCCAGGCTGCTTCAGCAGCCTCTCCTGGCAGCTTCCTGAGGCATCCCTGCCGTGGTTCCCTGGGATTTCCGAACGGCTCCATCCTCATCCTCACCCGACCCCAACCCTCGCAGCAAACCCGAGCCAGTCCCGCTCCTCAGCGGGCAATAAATTGTTTATTACCCAATTATTATTAATTGTTTATTACCCACAGCAAACTCGGGGCGTGGGGGACCCGGAGAGTCCAGGCTAAAGCACAGCCCGGCCCTGGAAAACCCCTCTTACCCCTCCCTTCCTCCTGCAGGGGGACATCGAGGCCAGGCTGAGCCCCCCAGGGCCATCCGCACCATCCACAGCTTAATCACAGCGTAATTAACAGAAGTTTTAATGAAAGCCCGGGTTGGGAGGGGCCTCCCAGCGGCTCCCGTGGTGGGACCTTCAGTCGCTGAACTGCCCCGGCCCGGGGACATCCCGGGATCCCCTCGGGAACAGCAATTAATTGTGCAACACCTCCTCTTCCTCAGCAGCCCAAGCACTCCCGGCTCCTCGCACAATAATTAAACATTTCACATTTTCATTAACGCCCTAATACTTCCCCTAAATTAGCCCGGTTAATTATTGATGACACCCAGCTCCCTCCAGCTCTGGCTTAAACCGGCAAAGAGCAGAGCCGGCTTTGTTATGCTCCACTTTAGCCCAAACATTAGGAAGTTTAATTAAATTTACAGTTAATTCTTATTGACCCTAAGAGAGCAGCGTGGGAATGCCAAGCAGTGCCTGCAGGTACGGGACGCGGCAGTGGGGGAGCCTTGGAAGGAACTGGGATTTCCAGAGGAGACTGTGTGCCCAGGAGGAGGGATAAAACCCTTTTGCCTCTCTGTTAAGCTGATAAATGTTTGTTTTGAATTAATAAAACAACTGGCACTTGAGAGGCATCAGAGCAGAGGCTTCCTACACGGAGACATTCAACACATGAAAATGCTTCCTCGGTTGAGGTAACACACAATAAATTACAGCAGATAAAATGATGATAAAAATGCAGAAAGCTGCATTAAATAGTGATTAACAGCCACAGCAGGCAGGGAATCAAAGCAGACTTCAAAAACTGGGCCAACATAACTTTCCAGAGTTAATTGGTTCACGATTCCTGATGAGTTTTGGAGCAGAACTCCTCCCAGCACCGAGCTGAGAGATCAGGGGATGCACTCTGAGGAGATAAATAAGTCTCCAGCCCAAAGCATCCCTGAGTTATCACCCAGGGCAGCTCCAGGAGGAAAATTAACTCTATCCCGGCCCCAAGCAGGAGAGCAGGACAGGCTCTGCCTGCAGCTCATCCCCTGGCAATGCCAGGCAGAGACTTCCACAGGGATCCAGCTCCAGCCTGAGCTGGGAGAGCCCAAATCCCCAGATCAGCCACACGTGGGAATGATGGGTGCTGTGGGCTCAGGGGGTGGGTGACACAGGGCCAGGGCTTGCAGGTTCTATGTTATCACCAAAACGAGGAAAAAAGGTGGGGGGGAAATCCCCCCTCCATCACTATTTTTAAAAAATGAGCCCTGACAAAAAAAAAGGCCGGCCAAAAAGGGGTGAAAGGCAGGGGTTTCTGCCAGAGGGGGGACGCGGCTGAGAGCTGTCTGCAGGGCAAAGTGGCTCCTTGCAGGCACCGGGATGGGGCAGGGCACGCCGGGGACAAACCCAGCGGTGACGGGCAGGGGACAGGGGACACCCCCCGCGGGCAGGGTGACAGGCAGCGGGAGGGGACAGAACCGTTTTTGTGTAAATGTAAAATAGTTTGGAAGGCGGAGGGGGGGGGTCCGGGCTCGGGACAGATTTATCCCGCGGCGGCAGACACCCGGTACCGGCCGGATCTGCATATGAATCGTGGCCCGGGCTTATCGCGGCCGGGACAAGGCTGCCTTTGTGGCCCCACTCTCCGGTTGTCAGGCTGGGACCCGCGCTGGGAAGTGGCAGATAGCGACCTTTTCCTTCGGGCAGCTCAAACAGCAGCACCTCCGCTGGGGAAAGGGTGCGAGGCGGCAGCCAGGGGACACCCAGCCCCAAATCCGCGCTTGCCGCTGCTGCGGGACCTGGCAGAGCCCTGCTCCCCAAAAACGGGAGGGCAGCACTGCTGGCCCCATCCCATCCATGGGCCTCTCTCCATGTCCTCTCCTTCCCGCAGGATCCGCGCAGGGCACGAGGGGTGAACTGGGAGGGGTGAACTGGGAAAAGATGAACTGGAGAGGCTGAAATGGGAAAGGATGAACTGGGAAAGGATGAACTGGGAAAGGATGAACTGGGAAAGGATGAACTGGAGAGGCTGAAATGGGAAAGGATGAACTGGGAAAGGATGAACTGGGAAAGGATGAACTGGGAAAGGATGAACTGGGAAAGGATGAACTGGAGAGGCTGAAATGGGAAAGGATGAACTGGGAAAGGATGAACTGGGAGAGGGAAGAACTGGAGAGGCTGAAATGGGAAAGGATGAACTGGGAGGGGATGAGCTGGGAGAGGGATGAACTATGAGGGGGTGAACTGGGAAAGGATAGAACTGGGAAAGGATAGAACTGGGAAAGGATTGAACTGGGGAGGCTGAACTGGGAAAGGATGAGCTGGGAGAGGGAAGAACTGGAGAGGCTGAAATGGGGAGGGGTGAACTGTGAGGGGATGAGCTGGGAGAGGGATGAACTATGAGGGGGTGAACTGGGAAAGGATAGAACTGGGAAAGGATGAACTGGGAGAGGGAAGAACTGGGGAGGCTGAACTGGGAAGGGGATGAGCTGGGAGAGGGAAGAGCTGGGAGAGGGAAATGGGAAAGGGATGAACTGGGACGGGTGAACTGGGAATGGATGAGCTAGGAAGGGGTGAACTGGGAAGAATTAACTGGGAAGTGATGAACCAGGAGGGAAGAACTGGGACGGGATGAGCTAGGAGGGATGAACTGGGAAGGGAAGAACCGGGAGGGATGAGCTCCCCAAGCCGCCCGGGACCAAATTAGCCCTCGTTCCTTTTTATCCTAATTACCGAGCCGCTCCCCCTCGCCTTCCCCAGCAGGTCCTGGCAGTGCCCCCCAGCCGGCAGAGCCCCCCCAGCGCTCCCCATCCCCGAGCCGCCTCCATTATTTTTGATTCTTTCACCAATTCAAAAATGTGCAAATGAGGCCGCGGCTTCCCAATCAGGCCTGGCCGGGAGCTAATTGGCTTTAAGCAGGGAGACCTGAATATGCTAATGAGGGCAGTAACAAGGCTGTGATGCGCCTGGAAGGGGAGCCAAGCCCTGGGCTCCACCACGGGCTGACTGAGACACGTCAATTAACAAGCAGGCAGATAATTTATTAATGCTCCTTTGCACCCCTCTGCCCTTTGCTCCTAATTACCGTTTGATACACGAAATCAGCGAGGGGGTTTGGCGGGTCGTGCTCCCAGCTGGAGCATCCCCAGGGGCTCCTTCTGCCCCCCAGAAGCTCCAAATTCCCCCCTCACCCCGCAGAGGACCACGGCTGGGGGGTCTCTGGCCCACACAAAGGACCCCAGAGCTCTCCCAGTGCCACCCCACGGAGTCCCTGGGCTGGATAAAGAGTCCCAGAGGAGGAGGAAAGGGCGGTGGGTTGTGCCACGGCTGCTCCCCGGAGGGTCTGAGCCCCCCAGCCCTCCCCGAGGGGCTGCAGAGCAGGGGGGGAGGCTGCCCTGGGGTCTGCGGGGGGGCTCTGAGAGGTTTGGGCTGGACGTGGCACCCAGATCTGGAGATGCGCAGCGAAGGCAAGGGGAGAAGGAAGCCGGAGCCAACATTTGCATCTCTAATGGGCGGCTGCTCTCAGCAGTCACCCGACACCCGGTTATTAACCCCCACAAGAACCGGGGCTGCCGAACACGGCTGCTTTTCCCACGGAGAAAAGTCTCCTAAACCCCCTGGGATCCCAGGATTCCCGGGAGGAAGGTGTGGAAAAGGCCGTGTCCCCCCAACCCTCACTTCAGTTCCCAAAACCCAGAATTTCCATCGCGTTTCCTGCCCATGTGGAAGGTCAGAGGCTGCAATTCTGGGCAGCTCCAGGCCCTGGAGGGCGTTTTCCTTGCATGGTTATTCCAGCCGGGTCGTTAGGGTGACAGGTGGATTATGGAGAGCAGGAATCAGCCTCAATCAGGGCACAGCTCCTTCCCCGCACTGGAGAAGAGGCTCTTTGGTCTCTTAATGGGGTTTGGGATGACCCCTCCTCACCCTTCTCCACTGTGCAGCAGCTACAAGATATGGGGTCACCCCAAAAATGCCACCTGAACTCCCCAGTGACACTGGCAGGAACCCCTCACAGCCAGCACCGCTGGGTCTGTCCCTGATGGGGTCCAAAAAGAACCCCCAGGGACTCTTCCTCCCTGATGGAGCCCAAAAAGAGCCCCCAGGGGCTCCTCCCTGGTGGGGTTTGAATAACTGTGAGTGAAAACGCAGCTGAAGCCACTGCCTGGGTGAAAACAGGTGGGAAACAGAACAGCTCCATGAATTCCCAAAAACCCCTGAGAAAACGGGGGCTGGAAGGTGCCCAGCCTGGTGGGGCACTGAATGCCCAAAAACCCCTCAGAAAATGGGGGCTGGAAGGTGCCCAGCTGTGATGGGGCACTGAATGCCCAAAAACTCAGAACAGGGGGGCTGGAAGGTGCCCAGCTGTGATGAGGCACTGAATGCCCAAAAACCCCTCAGAAAATGGGGGCTGGAAGGTGCCCAGATGTGATGAGGCACTGAATGCCCAAAAACCCCTCAGAACAGGGGGGCTGGAAGGTGCCCAGATGTGATGAGGCACTGAATGCCCAAAAACCCCTCAGAAGAGGGGGACTGGAAGGTGCCCAGCTGTGATGAGGCACTGAATGCCCAAAAACCCCTCAGAAGAGGGGGACTGGAAGGTGCCCAGCTGTGATGAGGCACTGAATGCCCAAAAACCCCTCAGAAGAGGGGGACTGGAAGGTGCCCAGCTGTGATGAGGCACTGAATGCCCAAAAACCCCTCAGAAAATGGGGGCTGGAAGGTGCCCAGCTGTGATGAGGCACTGAATGCCCAAAAACCCCTCAGAACAGGGGGGCTGGAAGGTGCCCAGCCTGGTGGGGCACTGAATGCCCAAAAACCCCTCAGAAGAGGGGGACTGGAAGGTGCCCAGCTGTGATGAGGCACTGAATGCCCAAAAACCCCTCAGAAGAGGGGGACTGGAAGGTGCCCAGCTGTGATGAGGCACTGAATGCCCAAAAACCCCTCAGAAAATGGGGGCTGGAAGGTGCCCAGCTGTGATGAGGCACTGAATGCCCAAAAACCCCTCAGAACAGGGGGGCTGGAAGGTGCCCAGCCTGGTGGGGCACTGAATGCCCAAAAACCCCTCAGAAGAGGGGGGCTGGAAGGTGCCCAGCCTGGTGGGGCACTGAATGCCCAAAAACCCCTCAGAACATGGGGCGTGGGGGCTGGCACATCCCAGGTGTGACCCTGGGCTGGGGCTGTGTCCAGGGCTGCTCTCCATCCCTCTGGAATGAAGCCCCTCAGCGTGGCAGCAATCAGGAATCTGCTCTCCTGGGCGGCTCCCCGGTGTCCCTTTGATTCCCGGAGGGGACAGGCTGTGGCAGGTGTCCTGCCTGTGACCCGGGCCAGCCCAGGGCTCTGATCTCCAAATGACCCTTCCCAGCAGTGCCCGTGTGTCCCGCTCAAACAGCTTGCAGATGAAGGAGCAACAGACTGGAGATGATTTATTCAGGAATTAAAGGTTCAGTACCCCTTTTTAAGGGCTGTGCCTCGGCACTGTCAGCCTTCATTGCACACAATTAAAGGGCTTGGCTGCCCCAGCCCCCCCTGCTCCTGCCTTCCAGGGGAAGGAAATCAAACAAAACCAACGCCCCCGCTGAGCCCCGGCCCCGGGGGGCTCTGCTGAAGGACTCGGGAGCTCAGGAGTGGCCCTGAGCTCCAGCCTGGGAAGCTGCTCCAGCTCCATTCTCTGCTCGGGATGGGGGATGGAGCTCTTGGGTTTGCTCCCTGTTTGCAGGAGGGGATGCTCGGGGTTGGAGTCCTCAGAGGAAAGCAAAGGCTGTTCCTGCAGCTGGAGCTGCACTGGAGAGGATTTATCCCTGCTCCTGGTTATCCCTTCTCATCCTGGTCATCCCTCATCCTGGTCATCCCTTCTCCTGGTCATCCCTTCTTCTCTTTATTCCTCCTCTTGTTATCCCTTCTTCTTTTTATCCCTTCCCCCCCTTTATCCCTTCTCCTCATTATCCCTTCTCCTCTTTATTTCTTCTCCTGGTTGTTCCTCATCCTGGTTATCCCTCCTCCTGGTTATCCCTTCTTCTTGTTATCCCTCATCCTGGTTATTCCTCATCCTGGTTATCCCTTCTCCTTGTTATCCCTCCTCCTGGTTATCCCTCCTCCTGGTTATTCCTTCTCCTTGTTATCCCTCCTCCTGGTTATTCCTTCTCCTTGTTATCCCTCCTCCTGGTTATCCCTCCTCCTGGTTATTCCTTCTCCTTGTTATCCCTCCTCCTGGTTATTCCTCATCCTAGTTATCCCTTCTCCTGGTTATCCCTCCTCCTGGTTGTTCCTCATCCTGGTTATCCCTCCTCCTGGTTATTCCTTCTCCTTGTTATCCCTCCTCCTGGTTATCCCTCCTCCTGGTTATTCCTTCTCCTTGTTATCCCTCCTCCTGGTTATTCCTCATCCTGGTTATCCCTTCTCCTGGTTATCCCTCCTCCTGGTTGTTCCTCATCCTGGTTATCCCTTTTCCTCTTTATCCCTCATCCTGGTTATTCCCCCTCCTGTTTTATCCCTCTGCAGCAAACTCGACCCCTCCAGCAGCTCAGTTCTGTGCAGTGAAGGCGCTGCAAACTCCACCCGAATCCCAGCCCAGGCTCCAGTTTCCCTCTCCCACCTGGGCGGGGAGATCGGGATAAAACCCGGCAGGGCCGGGATGGATTCCTCCCTTCCAAGCCCCGAGAGCTGCGGTGCCTGCGGGGAGCAGCTCCCGCGGGCTCGAGCAGCAGGAATCCAATGAAAAGCTTCCTTCCTCTTAGGAAAGAAAGGGAAGAAACCCGCTGGCAGCAGCGCTGGGATAATCCCTTTGCAAGGCAGTAAATTTCCCTGCAGCTCCCCCGGCAAGTAATCCGGCGGATTATTGCACCTTTCAGCACAGGCAGCCTTTAAAGAGCCTCTGCCCTCCCCGTGGATCGGGTGCTTTATGACCTGACCTGCTGTCTGAGCGGGGGGGAAACACAAATTACCCTCCTCTGAACCTGCAGCACAGACACTGGTGACAGATTTTATCCCCCTGGTGACTGGGGTCCTTGGGAGCGCCAATAAATAAGGAAAAATTGCCCTTGGAGCTGCTGGGGAGGGAAGGGGACATCACTAACCCTGAACCCTGACTATGCCAAGGTTTCTTAAAAAAAAAAAAAAAAAAAAAAAACAGAAAAAAACCCCAAGACCACTCTGTCTACAGATCTTGGTTTCAATTACAGATTTAAGAATTACACTCATTAGCTCTCACTAAATTATCCCCTCACAGCAACAGGCTGGTCCTGCCTGGTTTCCCACCTTGATGGAGGAGAGCACAGGGAAGGCATAAAAAGGTCACAAAAATCATTGGGGTTTCCAGGTTTGCAGTTACACAGAAATAGGAAATAGGAATTCTTCCACTTCCTGATGCTTGGCTGAGCAGAAGGAAAAGGAAGGGAGGGACCCTTTCCACTCTCTCAGGTTCCTTCAGCCTGGCCTGGGACACTTCCAGGGATCCAGGGGCAGCCACAGCTTCTCTGGGCACCCTGTGCCAGGGCCGGCCCATCCTCCAGGGAGGGATTTATTCCCAAAATCCCTCCCATCCATCCATCATCCATCCATCCATCCATCCATCCCTCATCCATCCATCCATCCATCCATCCATCCATCCATCCATCCATCCTCATCCATCCATCCATCCATCCATCCATCCATCCATCCATCCATCCATCCATCATCCATCCATCCATCCATCATCCATCCATCATCCATCATCCATCCATCCATCCATTATCCATCCATCCATCCATCATCCATCCATCCATCCATCCATCCATCATCCATCCATTATCCATCCATCCATCCATCATCCATCCATCCATCCATCCATCCATCATCTATCCATCATCCATCATCCATCCATCCCTCATCCATCCATCCATCCATCCATCCATCCATCCATCCATCATCCATCCATCCATCCATCCATCCATCCATCCATCCATCATCCATCCATCCATCCATCCATCCATCCATCCATCCATCCATCCATCCATCCTCATCCATCCATCCATCATCCATCCATCCATCCATTCTTTATCCATCCCCCATCCATCCATCCATCATCCATCCATCCGTCATCCATCCATCCATCCATCCATCCATCATCCATCCATCCTTTATCCATCCATCCATCCATCATCCATCCATCCATCCATCAATCATCCATCCATCCATCATCCATCCATCCATCCATCCATCCATCCATCCATCCATCCATCCATCATCCATCCATCATCCATCCATCCATCATCCATCCATCATCCATCCATCCATCCATCAATCATCCATCCATCCATCCATCCATCCATCCATCATCCATCCATCATCCATCCATCCATCATCCGTCCATCATCCATCCATCATCCATCCATCATCCATCCATCCATCCATCCATCCATCATCCATCCATCCATCCATCATCCATCCATCCATCCCTCCATCCATCCATCCATCCATCCATCCATCCATCCATCCATCCCTCATCCATCCATCCATCCATCCATCCATCCATCCATCCATCCATCCATCATCCATCCATCCATCCCCCATCCATCCATCCATCATCCATCCATCCATCCATCATCCATCCATCATCCATCCATCCATCCATCCATCCATCCATCCATCCATCCATCATCCATCCATCCATCCATCCATCATCCATCCATCATCCATCCATCCATCCATCCATCATCCATCCATCCATCATCCATCCATCCATCCATCCATCATCCATCCATCCATCCATCCATCCATCCATCCATCCATCCATCCATCCTTTATCCATCCATCCATCCATCATCCATCCATCATCCATCCATCCATCCATCCATCATCCATCCATCCATCCATCCATCCATCATCCATCCATCCATCCATTCTTTATCCATCCCCCATCCATCCATCCATCATCCATCCATCCATCCATCCGTCATCCATCCATCCATCCATCCATCCATCCATCCATCCATCCATCATCCATCCATCCATCCATCCATCCATCATCCATCCATCATCCATCCATCCATCCATCAATCATCCATCCATCCATCCATCCATCATCCATCCATCATCCATCCATCCATCATCCATCCATCCATCCATCCATCATCCATCCATCCATCCATCCATCCATCCATCCATCCATCCATCCTTTATCCATCCATCCCTCCCTCCCTCCCTCCCTCCGTCCATCCCAGCCTGTCCCTCTGGAGCCGTTTGTCCTTGTCCTGTCACCACCATTCCCAGTGCATCCATCCCATCGCTGCCACACCCCGGGGGACTGGCCGGAGGCACTCCCAGCCCACGGCCACTGCTCCGAGCCACAGCTCCCAGCTAATTAGCCCAGCCTAATTAACCAGGGCACAGCGCAGGCCCCACGTCCCCCCTCTGCGGGTCCCTCCGTGTCCCAATCCCGGGGTGCAGCGAGGGGCACCCCCAGAATCCCTGCCTGTCCCGGGCCCGCAGGTGCGGGAGCAGCGGGAGCGCGGCGGGGAGGAAGGAAGGAAGGAGAGGAAGAGGAGGAGGAGGAATTATCCACACATGTCTGCCAGAGGCCGCCCCTCCCGCTGCCGGCCAATTGACAGCTGCCCTGATTTGATCAGCAGCTGCTGACGAGGCATCAGACAAGTCCCCAGAGCCATGAATAATTTCAGGCTATTTGTGGTTATTTGATCTCAGTATGGGGCGGCCGCGCAAGCCCCGACCCTGGCGGGGGCAGCCGGGCTCTCCAGATGGCTCCAAGGCCACCGTGGGCAGAGCTGGCTGTCCCCTGGCTGTCCCCTCCCTCCTGCACAGCCAGGGGAAGGAGGAAGGGACTCCCCAACAACTTTCAGGGAATAGAAAAGATCCCCTCCAACCCCATGATTCCTAACAGGACTCATTCCAACGGTTCCAAGTCATTTATCCAGTTTCTCCTCTTGCCAAAGGACAAAGAGGAGCACTTGGTGCCTTCTGGGCTCCGATGCCACGTGCCAGGGCCACCAGGTCCCGCTGGCATCACCGAGGCTCAGATGTTGGGATGGAATTCATCATGGTTGGATCTGATGCTCGGAAATCAGAGATGTGAGGGGTGAGCCCCTGCCCTCAGAGCAGCACCTCTCCCATCTCCACGGGCTGATCCATGGCTACATCTCATGGAAGCCTCTGCAGAAACACTTTCCCTGGCTCTGCCCTGCTGAGCAAGCACCAAGCGCTGCTTGAAATCCTGAGTGAAACTTCAGCTCCAAACCAAGCAGCAGCTGCTCTGAAGCGCTTCCAGACCGGCCTCATTTCCACCTCAGCACACATCCCCAGTCCTGCCCGGGGAGCTGCAGCCAGGGCTGGCCCTGCAGCCCTGGGCATCCAGCAGCACCAGCTCCAGGCACGCTTTCCAACCCTCTTGGCCAGATCCACAAAGGAATTTGGGAGCACCGAGATCAGCAGTGACTCTGCACCTCAATCCTCCGTGAAGGGATCCCCCTCACTGCCCAGCCCAGCCCCCAAACTGAGCCAGAGCCTCGCTCTGCCCTGGTCCCCTCCCTCCACCCACCCTGCCAGGAGCACCCCCTGCTTGGGGACACCTGTGACCCCAGCACCAAACCCTGTTTGGGGACACTCCTCTGTCCCCCAGCACCAAACCCTGTTTGGGGACACTCCTCTGTCCCCCAGCACCAAATCCATGTTTTGGGACATCTGTGACCCCAGCACCAAACCCTGTTTGGGGACCCCCAGCAATGGGGTGTGAGCAGGAGGTGCCCTGGGGGACAGGAGAGGGGACAGAGCCAGCAGTGCCCTCCCCAGGTGGCAGCTCCGTGTGGCCCTCAGCAGCTCCAGGAAGATCCCAAAGCCTGCCGGGGCTGTGGGGTTTGGCCCGAGGGAGGGGAAGCTCAGAACCAACCCCCGTGGGCACCTGGGCCGGGTTCCAGGGCTGGCACACGAGTGGCACCATCTGCACCCCGCTCCTGGCTGGGCACAGCCACCCTGGGGGGCTGCGGGGTCCAGGGCAGGTGTCGGAACCCAGCACATCCCTCTGGCTGCCCTGGCTGGCTCCACACCCTGGCAGGGGCTCGGGGACCTTGGCACAAAGTCAAAAACACCCGTGGCTTCCATTTTAGTGGGAAAAAGCTGCCAACTCTGTGTGAGGAATCACAATCCACAAGGGTTTGAGTGGTGTGGTAGTTGGATTAACACAGGGTGGAAAAGTGGAATTTTGGGGCTTTTTTAAAATGAGGTTCGAGGGGACAAGATGTTGGGATTTGGGCGTGTCCTGACCTTCTTCTCCTTCTCCTTGCCCTCCATGTCCTGCTGTGCTGGTGACACTTTTCTGTTGGTTTAAGGCAGAGACACACTGCCCAACATCAATGACAGACATTGGCACGTTATTGTAACCATGGCACACGGAGGTTTGGGTATAAAATGTGAACACTGCCCTAGAGAGCAGACAGAATGCTCTGGACAGAGCTCAGCAGGTCAGAGAAAGAATGTTCTAGATAAGGGAAAATAAACGACCTTGAGAAGCTGATCCTACACATTCAGACTTCTTTGGCTGCCTGGGCTGGGAAATGAGGATTTTGACACTCTCGGGGTCACCTCAACACCCAGACCTCGAGAGGCAGGGAGCAAATGCCCCACAGACCCCGCTGGGCACTCAGGTGTGGGACAGGGCAGGACAGGAGGAGGGTGGGCACAGCACAGCGATGCCACAGCTGCACGTGGGCACTCAGGGCTGGAATGTGCTGAGGCAGCAGTGGCAGAGCCCTGGTGGCTGGGCACAGGGCACCCAGAAATTCCCATTCTCCCGGGGTTCTGTGATGCCTTTCACAGGGGACAGAGGGGCTGCTGCTGCCTGGCCCTGGCATGAACCCGATGGCCTGGAAGGGGCAGCAGCTCTGTGTCGCCCTGTTCTTTTGAGAGTTTTAAAGTTCTTCTAAAAGTTCCTATGCCTTCTGATATTTACATACTTCAACTGAATTTTCTCACACACTGTTCATGTCAATAATGATTGTTTCACATTCTTCTTTATGAGCAGAGAGAATTGATGGGCTGTTGGTTTGACCAGTGTGGTTGGAGAGGTGGCAGTTTCACCCTCCAATCCACTGCCACTTTTACTATGGAGTCAAAAAATAAAGTTTGCTGTTTAAAGTTCTTTTTCTTTCCTTTTACCTTCAGCCTACTTCTGTGAGTTATTTCGTGTCCCAATGCCACAGCTCTGCAGAGCCCCAGCCTGGCCCCAGGTTAATCCATCT
The DNA here is from genome assembly GCF_026979565.1 of Vidua chalybeata. Lineage (NCBI taxonomy): Eukaryota > Metazoa > Chordata > Aves > Passeriformes > Viduidae > Vidua > Vidua chalybeata. The sequence continues at coordinate 15,186,384 of NC_071545.1, forward strand.
GCAGGTGACAGCCCCCCTGAGCCCTGCATTCACCTGCAGGGACACAGGGACAGAGCCAGGAGTGCCCAGCCCTCACCTCATGGCCCTTTCCAGGCTGAGCAAGGCAAGGAGCCACAAGTGAATCTCAAAGGAGGGAGGCTTTGGGTCCCCCCAAAAGCTCCCAGGTGAGGACAAACCACGCCCTTGTCCCCCTCCCCAGCATCCCTCAGCCAAACCCCTGCACCCCACAGCTCAGAGCCTCCTCCTCGCCTTCGGGGGCTCACAGGGGAAATGTCACCCCAAACCCCCTGAGTGCCACCAGCTCCACCCTCGGCTGCTGTGCCCCCCCCCAGAGCAGGTTCTGCCTCTCCACAGCCACGTCCCACAGCTCAGGATGGCTCCAGGCTGGAGGAGCTCATGTGTCCCCCCTGCTCCAAAGCCCAGGACTGGTTTTTGTGGTGTTTGTCTTGGGTCTGATGCTGTCACGCTGCTCTCGTTGGGATGGAAAAGAAAATGCATCCAGTTTTCCACAGGAACAACAAAGATTCCCCATCTGTGTCAAATTTGTAATCCAGCCTGAGGGAAGATGGGAAACAAATTTAGCTTTTTTTTTTTTTTTTTTAACTATCAGAAAAAGCCTCATTTCCTGGCGAGGAGCTTCACCCACAGCATGGCAGGGGTGGGAGCCACCATTCCCAAACTTCTCTGTGCCATCCCATCCAGCAAAAGGGAATTGGGAGAGGAGCCCCAGCATGGAGCGAACAGTTCTGGTCTCCTTAACCTGCTCAGCCCCTCCCAGTGTGTGTGCAGGGCTCCCCTGCAGCCCCTCACACTGACCCCACAGCTGCTGCCTGCACAGGTAAGGGACAAGCCCCACAAATCCAGCCAAGCCTGGACCACTTGGGAGGCTTGGGAATGTGGGGGTGCTGCTGGGAGCCCCCTCCCCCTGCTCAGCTGGTCCCCAGGTGAAGGAAATCCCCCACTGAGGGGGGAGCTGGGGTGGATTATGAACTTTGCTGCAAAAAAAAGAAAAAAAAAAAAGGAAAGCTGTTCCTCCAGCCATGGCTAAAGGGGCTGTGGAGATGTTGGGAAGGCTCAGGAATGTCCCAGGAGAGGCTGGACAGGGCTTGGAGAACCTACAACAGTGGAAGGTGTCCCTGCCCTTGGCAGGGATGGCTCTGGATGGGCTTTAAGGTCCCTCCAATCCAAACCACTCTGGAATTCCAGGATATCCTGAATTTTCTGCAGCTCCCGGAGCTCTGGGTGAGCCCCAGGTGATGGAGATGGGGGCTCCATCTGTCCTGGCAGTGCTCCCTCCCTCCCTCCCTCCCTCCCTCCAGCAGGAGGAATTCTCTAACTGGGAATTCTCTAACAAAAACACTTCTTTTCACTGGAAAAGCTTCAGCTTGTGGCAACTGGAGCTATTTGTGGGAGAGAACTGGATTTTGCTTATTTTTAGCCTGGTTTCCTAAGGAAGTGTGGCTGGAGCAATCACACGCTCTGTCTGTCTGTCTGTCCAGCTGTCTGCCCTGTCAGATCCCACCGGCCCATTCCAGACGGATTTGAGGGAGGACAAGGATCAAAAATAGGAATTTTTGCACATTTCCATGGAAAGCTGCAGCTGAGTGGTGGCCAGGACCCCGAGCACTGCCACGGCTCAGGAGGAGGCAGCTCCAGACAGCCCAGAGCCAGCAGCCCCAGCCACACCAGTCCACACCAGTCCCACCAGTTCAGGCTCCCCAGTTCCCACTCAGCACCAGGTGTCTGTGCAGGAATCCTTGTGCAGGGAACACAAATCCACCCTCTGCACCTAAATCTGCTCTGGAGGAGTTGGACACACCTCAGTGCCCTTCCCAAAAAGCCCCTTTGGGGTGTCCCTGTCCCCAGCCCCGGGCAGAGCCTGTTCCCAAGCAGGAGGATCCATCCCAAATCCTGCCCCACACCCCAGGGAAGTGCCAGTCTCCAGGTACTCTGCTGGTTTCTCCCCACTCTGCCTTTTCCATAGGGAACACAATGAGGAAGTGTCCCAGCACATCCCAGCCTCAGGTGTGAGCTCTTCCCAGTGAGGAGAACACCCCGGGATCAGGAAATCCATGTTCCCAGTGAGGAAAACACCCTGGGATCAGGAAATCCATGTTCCCAATGAGGAAAACACCCTGGGATTGGGCAAATCCATGTTCCCAATGAGGAAAACACCCTGGGATTGGGCAAATCCATGTTCCCAATGAGGAAAACACCCTGAGAGCAGACAAATCCATGTTCCCAATGAGGAAAACACCCTGGGATTGGGCAAATCCATGTTCCCAATGAGGAAAACACCCTGAGAGCAGACAAACCATGTTCCCAATGAAAAAAATACCCTGGGATCAGGAAATCCATATTCCCAGTGAGGAAAACCCTGGGATCAAGAAATCCATGTTCTCAGTGAGGAAAACAACCCAGGATTACCCAAATCCATATTCCCAAGAGCTCCTCACTCCCCCTGAGCCCAGCACAGGACCATGGACACTCACTTCCCTACTTCTACAGCACTGGGAGTGGTTTGGTGAACCAAAATTCCAGCAATTCCAGGAGGCTGAACCCATCTCCCAGCTCCCACAGCAACTCCACCCTTAACTCAGCACAGGAGGCTCTGGAGCTGAGGGATGAGCAGGGGGATGAAGGATGGGAACATCCCTGGGCAGTTCCTGTGGGCAGCAGAGCCTGAGGAATCAGGGAGCCAGGACAATTCCTTCATGGAAATGCTGCCCAGGGCAGGGGTGGATCCCCATCCCTGCAGGGAGTGAAAAGTTCTGTGGATGTGGCACTTGGGGACACGGGTGTGATGCCTTTTTTAAAAGGTTTTAGCTTTTGTATTTTCAGTTTCTGTGCTGCTTCAGTGGGTGGGTCTGGGCTTCATGTCAGGGGATGCTGAGCTCTGTGCACAGAGCAGGGAGACAAAACAATTCCTGCTCCAGCTGGGCACCAAGGACAAATGATCCAAATCTCAGCCCAGGAGCACAAACAGCGTGGGCTGGAGAGAGAAAAACAAGGATGGGAGTGCAGGGGCTAAAGCTGGAATGGGACAATGAACTGCAAGGTGCAAATGGAGCAGAGCTGATCCCAGTGAGAGACCTTGAGTCCATTTTGGGACCATTTTGGTTCATCTTGGGTGCATCTCTTGTGCTGCCCAAGGTGGATCCATGGAGGAGATCCTTTTCATAAATCCCTATTTATTCTTTAACTCTCTAGCCTCTGCTCTAGCTCAGCCTTCCCAAGGCATCAGGTGGCTGTGGCAGTGCTGGGGAATGGTTGCACTCTGATCTCAGGGGGCTTTTCCAGCCTCAGTGATTCCAAGGGATTTAAAGGAGTGGAAGGAGCAAGGCTGCAGCAGCTCGGGAGCAGCCTCAGGTGAGGAAAGGCTCAGACAGCACAGCCATGGCTTCAGGAACAGCAGCACACTTTGGGTCTGGTAACACCCAGCCCAAAAACATCCCCAGGCAGCAGCCAGCAGAGCAGCAGCTCCTGGGGCTGCCCCTGCATCCCTGCAGTGCCCCAGGCCAGGCTGGACAGGGCTTGGAGCAGCCTGGCACAGTGGGAGGTGTCCCTGCCATGGCAGGGGTGGCACTGGGTGGGCTTTGAGGTCCCTTCCACCCCAAACCTTTCCATGATTCCATGGAGCATAGAATAGGAGCAAGGCAATGATCCCACACTTCTGTGGGATTGCCCACCCCACAGGAAGCCCAGGCAGTGCCCAAGCAGGACCCTGGTGTGCTCTGTGTCCCTGGGACGTGAGGGGCAGGGATCTTCCCAAGCCCAGGGCCCGGCAGCTGCTGCAGGGCCACGATTTTCCTTTTTTTTCCCCCTTTTTGAATGCCAGGGAGGGAAAATGCGGGGCTGTGTGGAGCTCTGGGGGCGGCAGGGGGCCAGGAGGCGTTCCTGCCACGGCGCCACCGGGACAGGCAGGACACTGGGGGCTTGTTTGCTGCTGGAGCCCCGCAGGGTGGGATGTTCTGGAGCCTTTCCCAAATCCTCCCCGCGCTGGTGACAGCCCCCCAGGCGTGGGACATCTCCTGCCAGTGTCCCCTGCTCACCCCCGGGGATGGGGACGTGGCACTGCAGGGATTGTCCCCCGACCCTCCCGGCTCTGGGCTCTGCTGCCCCATCCCAGGGGAAGGGAGGGAAGCTGGGAGCTGCACTCGGGTGTAAAGTGGCTCCAAATTCCTCCCTGAAAATGCTCCAGGAAAGCCTCGGGATCGGAGGGGCTGGTGCAGGGCATTCACTGGAATCACAGCTGAGGGGGGGAAAAGCCCCAAATCACTCCAGCCCTTCCCCAGCACTGCCAAGGTCACTGCCCCATGTCCCCAAGTGCCACATCCGCAGAGCTTTACCTCCCTGCAGGGGTGGTGACCCCACCCCTGCCCTGGGCAGCATTTCCAGGACGGAATTTTTCCTAAAATCCCACCTAAACCTCCCCTGGCCCAGCCTGAGCCTTGTCACTCAGGCTTGGCACACACCCTGTGCCAGTGGGCACCGGGATAATCCTCCCGTGGATCCCCCCATGGAATGCCAGGCAGCCAGCAGGAATCCTGCTCCAGGACTCAATTTAAATATTGGGGAATTAAAGTAGCTCTGAAAAGTGACCTTGCAGCAAATTGGCTTTTCCCTGCACAGCAGCAGCAGCTTTAGAGTAAAACAACACAACCCCAACCCTTCTTTAGGCATTCCCAAATAGTTTTTTTCCCCCCAGTTATTGTGAAAATTTTAGATCAGAAAACGCGTTGGGTAAAAATATTCAATTCCCCACAGCCTGCAGAGCCTCATCAAAAATCCATTTGAAGTATTACTCTCAAATCCCTCATGGCAATGGGATATTTTAAGGTCAGTTAAACTTATTATTCACTCAAGATTTGCTTTCAGGTCCCTGCATATTTCAAACAGATTTTCCCTCATCTCTAACCCCAGTGTGTTACAAAAAGCCCTTTCCTCCTCCTCCTCCCTCCTTTTTTTTTTTTTTTTTCCTGAAAAGAAAAAAAAAAAGTTGTCAAAAGAAAAGATCCTAATCAAAAACAGTTTCTGAAGCCTTAAAAGCTGCTACAGTTTGTACTTGTAACCCAAAAACACTGACGCTATCTCCAGATCCCTAAATCCCCTGACTCCCAGAACACTGAATGAAGCCATGCTCGGGAAAGAGGAATTAACTCAAATTTGTTTTCCTTATTTGCAATTCATTTCCTTGCAACAGGCTTCAGGCACAGGTTTAATTTTTTTCTCCTTTTCCTCAAACAAGGAAAGCAAGCAACTTCCAAACCTGCAGCCTGGGTTATTTATGGATTATTTAGGATTTCCAGCTTGATGGAGCTGCACTTTCTGCTTCTACCATGCCTTCACCCTCACAGGTACTTTTGGTTGGGCTTTTTTACATAAAGGTCACCTAAAAAATGCAATTTTAAAATTTCCTCTGAAGCACAAATCTCCTTTTTCAGCCTGGAGAGGAGAAGGCTCCAGCGAGAGCTCAGAGCCCTTCCAGGGCCTGAAGGGGCTCCAGGAGAGCTGGAGAGGGACTGGGGACAAGGCAGGGAGGGACAGGACACAGGGAATGGCTTCAGACTGGGGAAGGGGAGATTTGGGTGGGATCTTGGGAAGGAATTCCTGGCTGTGAGGGTGGGGAGGGACTGGGATGCATCTCCCAGAGAAGCTGTGGCTGCCCCTGGATCCCTGGGATGTCCAAGGCCAGGGCTTGGAGCAGCCTGGGACAGTGGAAGGCCTTGGGATTGGAGCTGGATGAGCTTTAAGGTCCCTTCCAACCAATCCAGTCTGGAATTCCCTGATTCCATGACCAGGACCCGTGTGAGCTCCTGGTCAGACCCTGTAACACACACGGGGTGGGGCCACTCCCAAATCCCCCCTTCCCTGGGCCGGAGGGGATTTGGGAGAACGAGAACCATCCTTACAAACCTCGCTGTGCTCTCTGTTTGCTGCTCAGCGTTTACACCCCAGAGAACAATTCCCCAAATCCCCGGAGGTCACAAACAGCCTTTGGAGCCCTGCCCAAAGCCACCACGGGAGGCAGATGGAGAGGAAGGGATTGCAAGTGCCCTCATCTTGCTGCGGAGAGCAAAGACTTCGGGGATGATTCCCCATGGCAAGCACATTCTTCTCCCTCTCAGGATTTTTTCATCGAGGAGCACAGAGAGAAGAAAGAGAAAACAATTTCTATTTCTGCTCCTTGTTTTTCCCATGTGGAATGTGTTTGGAGAATTGTTTACCTGGGGTGATTGCTTGGTTGGATTCTGGTGAGGATTGTTTGAGCCTGGTGGCCAATCCAATCCAATCCAATCCAATCCAATCCAACCCAGTCCAATCCAATCCAATCCAACCCAACCCAACCCAATCCAACCCAACCCAACCCAACCCAACCCAATCCAACCCAATCCAATCCAACCCAATCCAATCCAATTCAATCCAATCCAATCCAATCCAATCCAATCCAACCCAACCCAACCCAATCCAACCCAATCCAACCCACTGTGGCTGGACTCTCAGAGAGGGACACGAGTTGTTAGTAGTTAGATATGGTAGTTAGAAAAGTAGGTTTGTACTTTTAGTATCTCCTTTATATAGTATATTAACGTATTATAGTACAGGGCTATGAAGAAATCATTCAGCCTAATAAAGAAATCATTCAGGGCTAATAAGGAAATCATTCAGGGCTAATAAGGAAATCATTCAGCCTTCTGAGCTGGAGTCAGACACCAGCATTTCTTCCCATCAGGTTCACCTGTATTTACAATGATTCTGTCCCTGCTTTTCTGGCCTGCATTTCTCCACTGGCTCCATCAGTGCTGCTTTCATCCCCAGCCCTGCCAGCTCTGCCCTGCTCCCTGCAAACACGTGCACCCTCCATCCCTGCTCCTTCCCAGTGAGACAGAATGAAAATCTAACAGGGTAGAAACCCATTTGGGTTTAGGTGAAATGTGCCACTGTGAGCTTGCTAGTATGAGTAAAAGATGCTGTTTAGTTTGGTAACTCTGCAGCACTAGTAAAGCTGCCCCAGCTGAGGAGATGAGAGATAAAAAAGACTCCTCAGACCTCGAAACAGACAGGGCAGAGTGACCCAGGAGTTCTTTCTGTACTTTCTGACAAAAATCTGGGTACAAGTGTAACTAGCTGTAGGTGTAACGTGAAATCAGCACAGTGAATATGCATGAGCCTATTGTGAAATTCTATGCATATGTAAATTAGTAAGGAGCAATAAAAAAGGATCGGGAGTCCTCAGGGGTTCACATGTCCTTTGAAGGGGAATGATCCCTCACATGTGCCCAGCGCTGTAATAAACATACCGTCCCTACAAATCTTTATGGGAATTGTGGGGTTTTGATTTTTCGAGCCAACCAGGCCCTCAGAGCTGCTCCCACCCACGGATTTCTCCCTGAAAATCCCTGTTTGCCCAAAACACGGCAGGGTGAGGTGTAATCCCGAGCTGGAACCCAGAGCCAGGAGGATCCTGGCGGATCCTGCCAGGAGGGGCTGGGAGGGGAGAGCTCCTGCCTGAGCAGAGCCCCCAAAAAGAGGTTTTCCCTCAGATCCCACACTGCTCTCCAGCCTGACACCACCCAGGCTCTGCTGGGCACTGCCACATGGGATAACACATGGGATAGCATGGGATAAAAACACATGGATAACATGTGGGATAGCATGGGATAAAACATGGGATAACACATGGGATAGCATGGGATAAAACATGGGATAACACATGGGATAAAACATGGGATAGCATGGGATAGCATGGGATAACACATGGATAACATGTGGGATAGCATGGGATAAAACATGGGATAAAGCATGGGATAACACATGGCATAGCATGGGATAAAACATGGGATAACACATGGATAACATGTGGGCTAGCATGGGATAACACATGGGATAAAACATGGGATAGCATGGGATAACACATGGGATAGAACATGGGATAAAGCATGGATTAAAGCATGGGATAAAACATGGGATAAAGCATGGATTAAAGCATGGGATAAAGCATGGGATAACATGTGGGATAGCATGGGATAAAACATGGGATAACACATGGATAACATGTGGGATAACATGGGATAAAGCATGGGATAACACATGGGATGAAACATGGGATAACATGAGATAACACACAGGACAGAACATGGGATAAGACCTCCAGGCTGTCCCAGTCAAGGTGTGGGATCTCAAACCACCTTCTCCCATCAGCCCACTCCTCCACCTCTCACTCCCAGCCAGGATTTGGGATTTCTTCCCTCTAACAAGCAGAACATCCAAAGGGGGACCAGAAGCCAGAACTGCAAATACCGGGATGGAGCAGGAGAAATGGGAACGTTGCACTGCTCCAGCAGCAAAGGCTCCCACCACCTGCACCTCTGCAGCCTGCCAAGGGCTAGAGGAGGATCCCCAGTCTGTCCCAAGCTGTCACCCCCACGCTGGCCACGGGAACTGACCCACGAGCCATGAAGCTCCTTCAGAGCTGCTCTTTGGGATCAGGCTGAGCTTCCCCCAAGCAGGAAGATCCCAGCCCTGGCTCTCTCCCCGCTGGAGATGATTTCCTCTCCCAGCCCACGCAGCCAAAGAAGAAGTCGGAATGCGTAGGGTCGGCTTCTCAAGGTTATTTTCTCTTATCTAGAACACGCTCTCTCAAGGAGCTGGGTCTGTCCAGCAGGTCAGTCTGTGACAGACTCCCTCCCCTTGGGCAGTGTTCACATTTTATACCCAAACCTCCGTGTGCCATGGTTACAATAACGTGCCAATATCTGTCATTGATGTTGGACAGTGTGTCTGTGCCTGAAACCAACAGAAAAGTGTCACCAGCACAGCAGGACATGGAGGGCAAGGAGAAGGAGGTCAGGACACGCCCAAATCCCTCCATCTTGTCCCCTGGAACCCCTTCTTTTAAAACCCTAAAATTCCCACTTTTTGTCCCCACACCACTCAAAACTTTGTGGCTTGTAATTCCTCACACAAAGTTGGCATTTTTTTCCCACTAAAATCGAACCAGGTGTTTTTGACTCCGTGCCAAGGTCTCTGAGCCCCCTGCCAGGGTCTGGAGCCAGCCAGAGGGATGTGCTGGGCTCCCACAATTTCCCTTCCCAGCAAAGCCCATCTCCACCTTCACCTCCACTTTGGCTGCACCTTCTTGTCCCACGAGGCCGTGGCCACCGCAGGAGGAGCCTCAGCAGGGCAAGGAGGGAATTCCATTTCCTTACACCCGGCCCAGGGCCTTCGGTGTCAGCCCAAGCATTACCAGATGTGCAGGGCTCTCCCTCAAAGCCTCCTTGGATATTTAATCTCTCGCTATCTGGGGTGTGAGGGTCAGGGCCGGGGTTTCCATGCAGATGCTACAAATCTTCCCAGCTTTTAGCATCACCTTTTAACGAGGCTGTAAATCACCAGGCACTTCTCAGGTGACCCCCGTAATTGCCCATTTGTGTCTCTGAGCAGAGCTCAGCTCTATTCCTCCTCCTCTCTGCAGCAAAGGAGACCTGCTGGGAGCAAACCCCGGGGGTCTGCGTGCCCCTTCCTCCTCCAGCAAAGCCATCTCTTGGCATCTGTGCTTCAGCTGCAGCGTGGCAGCACGAGGAGAGGGCCAGGAGCTGATACAGGAAGATTAAAAAAAGGTTGGATGGGTCTGTTCCTAATGTGAGCCTCGCTGCTCGCAGCCTTTGATTGCCACACAAATAAAAGATGGAAATTCACTGCAGGCAAAGGAATTAATTAACGGGAGAAGAAAGGAGCATCAGTCTGCTGGAGGCCTGGCATCAATTCCGAGCCGAGTTTTGAAGTGGCAGCAGTTCTCCTTGTTCTTTTAAAGTTGCTCTCCTCTGTCCTGCGCGGTGACTGGGGGAGCTGACAGCACATGTGGGGCCTCATTCTGGTCACCCTGGGCTGAGGTGACCCAGCTGGCACAGGACAAACCTGCCTGGCTGTGGGGGCACCCCCCCAGCACCTTCCACCTCCTGCTGCTCCCCCCTGCCTTCGTCTGATCCGCTGAGGTCCTCAAAGCAGAGGGAGCCACCACTCCTCACTGGTGCCAGCATGCTTTGGGGTTTTCATGGCCTGGGAGGTGGTTTGGGGATTTTTATGGCTTGGGAGGTGTTTTGGGAGATGTTTACCTCTCCAAAAGGTTTCCTAACCTCTGCTGCTGAGGTTTTGCTGCAGGTGAGATCATGAACCACCTCCAGCCCACTTCCAGCTCAAACTGGGATTGTGTTCAAGCACAGCTGTGCATGTTCACATGGGCTGTGGTTCTCCTCTTCCTGGGGCAGTTCTCTTGTCTTCAGGACATGCTGGCTTTGAGCAAGAACTGAAATTCCCCCTGTGCCAAGGCTCCATGACTCAAAAGTCATCAAATCCCTGGGGATTCTGAATAAAATCAGAGGAGTTCCCACCCTCTCCTCCACCCAGATCGTGCTTTCATTTCTGTTCAGCTGTATGCAAAGAGTGAGATCTGTCCCCGAGAGCTTCCCAGCTGAGCCCAGGGGGGTCTCACAGCCAGATTTCTTTCCAAAGAACACTGCTCACCCCCTCTCTGTATCCATCAACTCGGCCCCAAGCTCAGCCAGCAGCAGTGGGGCTTTGGGGCTGCTTTTGGGGTCAGAGCTGGGTACATCACACACACACAGCTGAGCGTGGAAGTCATCAGCCCTCGGTGTCATGAAACCAGAAACCCCCAACAACCAGGTGTGTGTTGACACTTGCAGCAACTTGTTTGGTTGTGGCGCTGACATGAGGCTCACACAGCTGGACACAGCTGGAGTTAGGTGCTCACTGGACCTGTGAGCCTTTATTTAAAGGCATTTTGCCCAGAAAAAGATGTTTAGAAGAGGTCCTGCACCACCAGAGTGATTAATGCTGAAAGGAATCTCCCCTTCCCAGTGTCTGTTCAGTAATTCAAGTTTTATGAGCCTCTAGCATGACCGAGGCCTGGGTGTGATCCCTGCTCAGCCCCGTGGATGCAGGACACCCTCAAACGCTTCCTGAAGCTCCTCAAAGCAGCCAAATATGAATTTTTCATATTCACACCAAGAGCAGCACTGAACAAGGCTGTGCCTCATTATCTGCCTTGTAACGAGACGGGGATCAAACGCGGTGGCAGAGTGACACCAAGCCCACACGTCCCTTCTGATGGCACAGAGGGTAATTAGCTGGCATGTCACACTCAGGCTAACGAGGGTGACCTGCTGGGGGTCCCAGCCCCATCCCCTGCCCAGGGCTGGGGGCTCTGAGGCCACCTCTGCTCCCCTCTGGGCTGGACTCGTCACCAGGGATGAGTTGGATCAATGGGACTGTCCCAGTTTGGGATATTCTGTGACTCTGAGCTCAGCACAGCAATGTCCCTGCTGCCATCACACCCCAGGGGCTGGGGGAGGTTGGGGTGATTGTCCCTGGTGTCCCTAAACCAGCCCGGGGGTTTGGGGGGGCTGGGGACACCTTCATCACCGACTGGGAGAACGTGAGGGATGTGACCCAAACACCCAGAGGGGCACAGGCACAGCCCAGGGGGACACGAGTGACCTGGAGCCACCTGCCAGGGGTGACAGCAGCCTGGAACAGCGACAGAACGAGAACCCAGCGTGCTTCCATCCATCCCACACCACCCAAACTGAGCTCTGAGCTCCCCAAACTCCCTGCAAACCTCCTGCCTCGCACCAGCTCCAAACACCAGAGGCAGCCAGGATCCCAAAAACCCTGGAAGGCCAGGGCAGGATGGTGCCTGAGCACAGCAGCTGAAATCCCTGACCCTAACCCAAAATACCACTCAAACCTGGGAAGAAGAAGGATTGGTTATCGTCTTAAAGGTTTTATCTTAGCTCTCTATATATTGCTATATTCTAAAACTTTACACTTCTCTTTTTGACTCTCTGACACGACACACTTCTAATCGACTACACACTTGTAATCCCAGTGTTATCCATCAATTTTGGGAGCTTTCTCCACAGCCTCAGGACAAGTGCAGTGTTCTCCTGGGAGTCAGAGTCTGCCAGCACAGAAAACTCTCAGTCTGCAGAGCTCCAGCGCCAGTCCTGCCCAGCCCTTCCTGGGGGGCTCCCAGCCCTTCCTGGGGGGCTCCCAGCCCTTCCTGGGGGGCTCCCAGCCCCTCGTGTCCCACCCCACGCACCAGGACGGGCCCTCGGGGACGCCTCTGTCCCTTGTCCCGCTGGCAGCAGCCCAGCCCTGCCCGCCGGCTCCTTTGTGCGGGAGCGGCTCCGGCGGCCCGGGCGGATGCGGGTTTGTCACGCTCGGGGCTCTGACACCGCGGGGGGACGTTCCGCCCGGCCCTCCCCCCAAAAACCGCCTTTTCATGCAGACAAACGATGCCTTCCCTCAACAAAACCGAAATTCTCGGCTGAAAGTACTTGGCAGCGGCCCCTCGAAATTTTTCTCAGGCTTGTGTGGCTTCGGAAGATGACTTTGGGAAGCGGAGGAAGCGGCCGATGGCTCTCGGGGAAGAATAAACCCCCCGTGCCGCCGGGCTGGCGCTCGCAGGAAAAGCGGGGACAGCCCTGGAGAGGGCTGGGGACCGCGGGGACATCAGTGTCCCCCCGGGACATCAGTGTCCCCCCGCCCCGGCTGCGGGGACGGGCGATGAGCGATGGCGCTGACGAGCGGCCGATCGATGGCTCCGATCGAGCCCCTCCGCGCTGCCGGTAATTGGAGGATTTCTTTCGCTTCCACTTCATCGACATTTCCTCCCTGGCAGGGTGGCCCTGGAGGAGGGGATTTGTCACTTGGAATTACCGGGGAGCTGGGGGCACAGGCGGGTGGGGCAGGTGGAGACAGGGAGACACTCGGGCACAAACAGCACCTACCGAAGCCTCCAGAGAGGGGGAAAATAAAATCCGATGAAATAATCTGATGTAGGGCTGTGGAGATGGCAGAGGCATTTTGGGATCCTGCCCTGATGGGGGATTGATTTGACCCCCAGAAGGAATTATGGAGTTGAGGAATCATGGTTGGAAAAGCCCTCTAAGATCATCCAGCCCAACAATCCACATCCCCAAGTGCCACATCCACAGGGATTTTAACTCCCTCCAGGGATGGGGACTCCACCCCTGCCCTGGGCAGCCCTGCCAGGGCTGGGCAGTCCCTCCAGGAGGAAATTCTCCCAAATATCCACCCTGAGCTCCCCTGGCCCAGCCTGAGGCCGCTCCCTCTCCTCCTGTCCCTGTTTCCTGGAGCACAGCCCGACCCCCCCGGCTGTCCCCTCCTGTCAGGAGCTGTGCAGAGCCACAAGGTCCCCCCTGATCCCCTTTTCTCCAGGCTGAGCCCCTTCCCAGCTCCCTCAGCCCCTCCTGGGGCTCCAGCCCCTCCATGTCCTTCCTGCCATGCCCAAAAGTGCCCCCAGGGCTGAGCCAAGTCCTCCTGCACCCCCAGCGGCTCCATCCTGCCCTGGCCCGGGGGCTGCTGTGGCGAGCAGAGGGGGGCGAGGGGCGGCTCCCCCATCCCGGGGGTTTGGGATGGCTTTGGGACAGCTTTGGGGTGGCTTTGGGTTGGGTTTGGGATGTCTTTGGGACGCCGCGGCTCAGGAGCAGCTGGGAAGTTGCACAAGGCAGGAGGCCCCGGCAGCCCCCGCCGAGCAGAGCCGGGATGTGGCCCCCGGGGACGGGATCTGTCACTTGCCTTGGCCCTTCCCATCAATCACCGCCGCGTCCTGTCATTTATTTATTTTATTTTTATTTGCATAACGCGGCTGCGAATTCCCGGCTGAATCAGCCTGCAGGGCGTGGGCAGGGCAGGGAAGGGGATGCCAATTCTTCACTCCAGCTACAGAAAGCCCTCCAGGTGTGCCCACGGAAACGGCTCGGGGGGCCGAGTGATAAATCAGTAGCAAAGTGGTCAATCAGCCTTTCCCTGCCCAAGGACGTTAACAAGGTCACAGCCTTGTTCTCTCCACACTAATGAGTGGAGATTCCTAATAAGACCTCAGTGACAAGTGACTATATTAATGTAATTCTCTCCTGCTCCTGATCAATTTTGTGTGTTAAGATGCAGAGCAGCCCCGGGGGCGTGGGAGGCTCCTGCCACCCTCGCTGTGAGCTGCTGGCTGGGATAGAGGAGTTTATTCCCCTCTTGTCCCTGCCTGTCACGAGATTTCCTTGGTGGAACACACCAAAAGCACTCCCAGGAGGAGCCCAGCAGCTCATCCCACTCCCAAAGTGCTGCTGTTATCCCAGGCTGCCTAAAACATTCTGTGCTGGGGCTTTAACAGCCCAAATAGTGATTTTTTTCTGAATTTCAGCCATTCCCTCCCACGTTTCAGCCTGGGACCAGCACTCCAGGTCAGGGCAGTCCGTGCCACCACAGCCCGTGGCGGAACAGGGATGCTCTCTTTGGTCCGTGGCTCTGGACCATCTCAGCAGTGCAAACCCTGCCTCATCCCTGCTCTCCAGGAGCCCTGGAACCACAGGGAGCTGGACACTGACCCCGAGCCCTGGGGTGACCTGCAGGACCCCACTCAGGGGGCACAGCTGCCCCTGTGCCCCCTCCCCGTCCCAGTGCCCTGCCTGCCACATCCACATTTGCATCTCAAACGAGTCTTCAGCTCAGAGTGACTCACTTCAGGGATGCATGAGTAATTCTGAGGATTCCTGTGATCTCCGAGCTGTCTCTGAACAGAGGGAGAAGGAGGGGAAATCCAAGGAGCTGCTGTGAATTTTCCACCCAGAAGTGTCACCACAAAAAGGTGAGTGTGTAAAACCTGAGCCGAGATCTCAACCCTGCCTCGGGGAAAGCTCAGGGCTGCAACCACCACGAGTTTGTCATGGTGGGATTGGGGGGCCTGGGCTGCTCTTTGCATGGGGTGAATTTGGGCAGGCCCTGGCGCAGGGTGCCCAGAGCAGCTGTGGCTGCCCCTGGATCCCTGGCAGTGCCAAGGCCAGGCTGGACAGGGCTTGGACAGCCTGGGATAGTGGGAGGTGTCCCTGCCATGGCAGGGGTGGGATGAGAGGATCTTTGAGGTGCCTTCCAGCACAAACCGTTCCATGATTCCATGAATTCCCACAGGAGAGCAAAGACTCATCTTAAACCACTGCCCTGACGTGCCCAGCATGGACCAGCCCTTGCTGCCTTCACCCCTCAGGCCAGACTTCCAACCAAGTCCCACAGAAGCCTCTCAGAACATCCTCGTGCTCCTCACTTTAATATTTTGGCCATCCCAAGAGTCGGGATGTGGGGAGGGAGCTGCCAGGCTCAGGTCCCACCCTGTCCCCAGAGCCCTGTCCTGCAGACAAGGAGCATCCATCCATCTGTCCGTCCATCCATCCATCCATCCATCAATCTTTTATCCATCCTTTATCCATCCATCTATCCCCCATCCATCCATCATCCATCCCTCCATCATCCATCCATCCAGCAATCTTTTATCCATCCTTTATCCATCCATCCCTCATCCATCCATCCATCCATCCATCCGTCCATCCATCCATCATCCATCCATCCAGCATCCATCCATCCATCCGTCCATCCATCCATCATCCATCCATCCAGCATCCATCCATCATCCATCCATCCATCCATCATCCATCCATCCATCCATCCATCCATCCATCCATCCATCCATCCATCCATCCCTCATCCATCCATCCAGCAATCTTTTATCCATCCATCTATCCCCCATCCATCCATCATCCATCCCTCCATCATCCATCCATCCAGCAATCTTTTATCCATCCTTTATCCATCCATCCCTCATCCATCCATCCATCCATCCATCCGTCCATCCATCCATCATCCATCCATCCAGCATCCATCCATCATCCATCCATCCATCCATCATCCATCCATCCATCCATCCATCCCTCATCCATCCATCCAGCAATCTTTTATCCATCCATCTATCCCCCATCCATCCATCATCCATCCCTCCATCCATCCCCCATTTGTCTCTCCATCCATCCGTCCATCCATCCATCCATCCATCCCCCATCCCTCATCTGTCTCTCCATCCATCCATCAATCCCCCATCCATCCAGCAATCTTTTATCCATCCTTTATCCATCCATCCCTCATCCATCCATCCATCCATCCACCCATCCATCCATCCATCCATCCATCCATCCATCCATCCATCCCTCATCCATCCATCCATCCATCCATCCATCCATCCATCCATCATCCATCCATCATCCATCCATCCATCCATCATCCATCCACCCATCCATCCATCCACCCATCCATCCATCCATCCATCCATCCATCCATCCATCCATCCCTCATCCATCCATCCAGCAATCTTTTATCCATCCTTTATCCATCCATCCCTCATCCATCCATCCATCCATCCACCCATCCATCCATCCATCCATCCATCCATCCATCCATCCCTCATCCATCCATCCATCATCCATCCATCCATCCATCATCCATCCACCCATCCATCCATCCACCCATCCATCCATCCATCCATCCATCCATCCATCCATCCATCCATCCCTCATCCATCCATCCAGCAATCTTTTATCCATCCTTTATCCATCCATCCCTCATCTATCCATCCATCCATCCCTCATCCATCCATCATCCATCCATCCATCCATCCATCCATCCATCCATCCATCCATCCATCCCTCATCCCTCCCTCCCTCCCAGCTCCCTAAGCAGGAGGATTTCCACAGCCCTTTGAAAAGCCATTTAGAGCTAAGTCTCGGTATTAAGCCTGGCCTTTCCTCGGGCAGGTTTTCAATCTCTGCCCGAGCCTGTTGCAGCAGAAAGTTTTTGAAAAGGTCAGGAGGAAGCTTTTAAGCATCTTTGCCAATTAAGTGCTGTAACCCCCTCCCCGCCGCCAGAGCTGCCCGTCTCCCTCCCAGGGGAAGGTAATTACTGTTTTATAAATAAGCTTTGAACTCTCTTAAGTAATTGTCTCTCCTTGCATGAAAGCACCCTCTAAATCCACCGGCCTTTTCCACCTTCTGTCACTATCTAGCAAAAATCCAGGGGAAAAAAATCCACCTAATACCTTTAAGGAGAAACTCTCAAACTTTCCTTTACACTGCAGTGATTATTTCTCCAGGCTTTCAATAATTTCACTAACAGAAGCCTTGAGGCTTTCCCGGCTCTTGGTGAATTTTTTGGGCAATATTTGACATATTTTCAAAACTTCTCTTGAGTTACATGGACCAAAAAAAAAAAAAAAAAAAGCCATGTTTCAATATTTCAATTCCTACCCCTTGAGGTTACAACGGAGAGCACAAGAGAAAGGAATAAAGAAGCCTTTTCCAAAGGTATTAATTCCCATAATATTATTTTTTTTAACAACCCTGTGATTTCTGGGCGTATTTAAGCAGCCTGGGATAGAAATCCTGGCAGATCTGAAGCCCTTTAGGAACTCAGGTTACTCCTGCACACCCCCTGCCCAGCCCGGCTGTAATCCCCCCATTTATTTAACAGAGCCGGAGACAGGGAAAGCATTCCTGAGCCGGGAAGAGCACCTTCCACCCTGCAAGTCGCAGCTTTTATCCCCGAAATCCCAGCCAACATTAACACGCAGCTCCAATCGCTCGAGCCTGACACGATCTGAGCGACAGCAGAAGGAACAGCCCGACTTCATTTCGCCTGGAGGCTGAGCCAGGCTCAAATTCAGGCTCCCAAACCTGCTTGGGTCAGCAAGAAGCACTTGACGGGATGGGGAAGAAAACCCGGCCGCGTGGAAATAAGGCAATAACAGCATGAAAATGGGGGCAGGAGGGTTGAGCTGTGCTCCTCACCCCATCGCCGATCCCCCAAAACAGGACAGGCACAGCCCCTCTCTCTCCCCACCCGCAGCAATCGCGGCTGGGAGCCCTTTAAATGGTTTCGAATGTTAATTCCTCATCGTGGCAGTAAAAGCTATTTTTAATCCCACGTGAAAGCAGTTTGCAGAAACCCAAACTTTGCACGAATTATGGATTGCATCCCAAGAGCGGGCAGTGCTGGGCGTGTGATGGGGAGCAGGAAACAGGGGCACATCGTCAGGGAGACCCAGCGCTTAAGCGTGGTCCTAAGAGTAGGGCTGGCGCTAAAACCGTGCATAAAAGCCAATCCAAAACACTACACCTTAATAAAAGCTTTCATGTATCTTATTCTTAGTTAAAATCAGCTTTTTCTCAGGTTTCCCGCATGTTTTCTTTGTACTCGAGGTTTCACTTCCCAAACACGGGGGTGAGGATCCGGGAAGCCGAGACAGAAAGGTCTCACTTGTGAATGGAAGCGAAAAAAAAAAAAAAAGAGAAAAGATTGCAAAGTCATAAAGGCGAGAAGCTGCAGGGCTGAGTGTCTGCGAATGCCCCGGGAAAACAAGGGCCGCTCTGAGGCGGCAGCGCTGAAATCGAGCCCATCAGGAGGAGAGATTAGCGGTGCCAATGAATAAAGATAACGTCCCGGAGCAGCTCCGGGCATCGCCGTCCCGCTCCGGCCGGGTTCCTTTGTCTCTCCCCACCTTTGCGCTTCCTGAGGAAAGCTCGCCCTGGAAGGGGCCACGAGAGCGGTGCCAAAACGCAGCCTGGCGACTCCGGAGGAGCTGATTTCATTCAGCAGCTCGCGCTATAGAGTGTCTTGATCTGTCTGTACAATCACAACACACACAAAAACCCCTCAAGGCACCTACTTAGCTCTACTTTTCAGCTGCCAATAACACTCCCGGCAAAAGTCAAAAGAGCAGCGCCGCAGCCGCGTCCTTCCCCTGTCGCTCAAAGGCGTCGGGGTTGCGAGGTTCCGAGATAACAAAGTCTGGCTCAAGAAATCCTGGATGCCTTTCAAGAGCGTTATTAGCTCCTGTGAATGGGGTCGGGGAAGGGGAGGGGGCAAACCCCACATGCCAGGGAGCGGCTCTCTGCTCCCCCTCCACCTTCCCGGAGGTTCTCCCGAGCTGGGACACTCCAGCAGGAGCACAGAGGGATGAGGAACCCCACGGGGAGTTCCTCCCCCCTCATGCCAGCTTTCGTGTTGGATGGGACGGGAAAAAGAGGATGAAAAAAGTTAAATTTGGCCTCCGAGAGTCTCGGAGCTCTGGGCTGGCTCTGCAGGGCCAGAGGATGCTCGGTGGGGATTGCAGCTCCTCGGGTCCCTCTGGCTGCAGAGGGACAATCACTAGACATCCCATAGTACTTTTTAATACTTCTGGTGCAAACGGTATGAAAATAGGGGATTCTTTACAATTCCTACAAATCCGGTGAGCACACTGCCAGAGCCGGTGGGGTGGAGGCAGCCTTGGCCCGGCACCATTCCTGCCTAAAGCCCTCCTTTGGCTCTTGGGAAAAGCAGGAAAACAGGATGGAGGAGAGGGACAGGGATCCCAGATCACACAGGGAAACCAGAGACAGGGGAAAAGCCCATGGACACCGAGCCGATGTTGCCACCAAGTTTTGGCAGATGGGGACGAGGAGACCTCTTTGGGTGAGCTGTGTGGGGCTCAGAGCTTTCCACACGACTCCCTGCGAGCTGAATTCCCCTGAACTCCCTTTCATGCGACCCAGGCCCCTCTCCCAGCACTGCCACGCTCCCCAGAGCTGCCGCTCCCCTTCTCTCCTGCCCCGTTCCCCCCCAGAAGCCCCGAGGCTGTGCCAAACGCAGCCGGGACCTCTGCGTGGGAACCAAAGCAGCTCTGGCATCCCAAAAGGGAACAATCCCATGCAAGGATTCTCCTACGCCCCCAAAACGTCCCCAGTGGAGCAGAGCAGTGACACTGGAGAGCCCCAGCCCCACCATACAAGGGGTGAACACGTCCCAGACGTCCCCTGTGACCCCCAAACCTGCTCCCCTCACACCGAGGGGGTTCCAGCCCTCAAACCCCTTCACCCCACAAAAGTTGTTTTCCTCCATCCCCACAGGCAAAGGCAGGACCTGGCCCCACACCTTCCTTCACAGTCACTCCAAGTTTTGCAGTGGATTTCTGAATATCACCCCAAACTGCTCGGATTCAGTTCAGCTTTTTCCATTTGTCCTCACCTACATTCCCAAATATCAGACACAGACAGTCCCAGGCTCCCAAAGGGGACCCCCACACCCCAAACTGGCAGCAGACACGCCAGCATCGCCTCTTCTTTTTATTCAGGTTTCCTTCAAGCAGCACTGAGTGCCAAAAAGATTAAAATTGTGTTTTGCTTGAGGAGAAAACATCCCATCATGCTTGGATCAGCCATTAAATCATTTATGCTGCAGCCTCAAAAAGGTGTTTAATCTTCTTAGAATTAGCTAAAGCTGTAGTAACTCAAGGAATTCTGTAGGAGATGCTTTTGCAGAACATTTTCCTTCCACTACTACTCCCAAAAAAAAAAAAAAAAAAAAAAAAAAGTGGGGGCTTTGGGCCATTTCAAATTTAAATTAAATAAAACAATCCAGTAAGAATAAATTATTTCAGTCAGTAACTTAAAACAAACTACTCATCACCCACGAGGAGATGCTCCTGCCAGAGCAGGGAAATCACTACGGGATGGAGCTATTAAGAAAGAACAAAATAATTCTGGACTGATATTTCCAAGGGAATTCTTTTTCCACAATTTACTCAAAACAAGCAACAACCTACAGGTGCCTTCGGGCCAAATATGTTGGCGTGAGAAGCAGTTGGTGTAATTTCGGTTTCCTAGCAAGTTCAAATATTTTAAAAATGTTTACACCACTTTTGAGATATCCATAGGAAAAACCCCATTTTCTGTCCAACTTCTCTTTCCCTCCACTCCAGCACATCCCAGCTTTAAACACTTAGCTCTGTCTGGCTTTGCCGAGGATAAAATCCCTCGGTACTGCGAGGTCTTGTTAGAAGACAAAACAAGAGGCAGAGTGGAGAGGAAGCGAAGGGAAATAGTTGTGTGTGTGTGTGTGTGTGTGTGTGATTAAAACCACACTTTTTGCAGAGTTAAACATCTCCTGATTTTTGCCTCGCCCTGAAGGATGCGGATTCTCCTCAGCTCAGAAAACCTTCCCCGCTCCATTTCTCCAAATTTACCACAACCACATGCGGGATCATCTCGAAACTGGTGTCAGGCCAAGCTCCCTGCAAGCACTTCCAGCACTAAAAACCCGCAGCAGAGCCACCCAAACTAAGATTTATTTCTGCTCCTCTCTGCGGTCCGTCCTGCGAGCCTCGCCGGGCTCCGCCGAGCGATATGAAAGCGTTCGATCTTCCCCGCTTTAATGAGGTGCTCGCAGTCATTAAAGTCCCATTCTGCCAAGCGAGAGGCAGGTCCTCGCAGTCCTCACCCCAAAAAGATTAGTGCTCATCATTATTGCTCCTCGGGCAGCGCGGACCCGAACGGAGCGGAGGAATGAGCTCATAAATCACGGGCATATTAATGCAGCCGTAAAAATAAGCGCCGCTACTCACTGGGTTTTGAAGGTGTGTTAAGTCGTAACTTTACAGCCCAGATGTGGGCTCAGAGAGCTGAAACTCTGCGGGTAAAATTACCACTAAAATTACTCTTTCCATTAAACACGCTGATTTTTCCCAGGTTGTTACATTGGCGAGGGCTTTGGAAGCTGCAGCCTCCCCCCAAAACATCGAGAGAAACGCGGTATTCCCGCGGGGCTCGGGGAGAAGGGGATGGCGAGGCAGGAAGGACAGGGAGAGCTACTCCTTTTATTATTTTCAGATGTTTCCCCGGGAACACCACGGCGCTTTCATACATCGACACATTTGGATTGCCTTCAGAACAACGGAGCAGATTCCATCCCCGGCTTCAAGGGACTTATCGCTCCCGACTCCGCTTGGCCCAGCCGCTCTGGAGCTGGCCAGGAGACGCGAGTTTAATGCACTCCACATGCACAGTAGCTGCTCTTCCGAATGCTTTATCGCCTGAACGGCTCAATCCCATCGAAACCATCAAAAAACAAAACCCCCTTGGATCACTGCAGCTCTGCCCTCTGCCACAAACCCACCGAGGATCCCACGGATTCGCCCCTCGCCCGCTCAGGATCCAGCCAGGATCAAGCCCGAGGTCCTCGCTCACTTCTGTTTTTTTTAAGAAACCACACGAATAAAAGAATTCCTAAAGGAACCCGGTGGGCAAAAGGGGGGCACGGCTGGAGATGAGGCGCTAAAGGTTAAAATCGCAACGCCTGGGGAGTGAAACGAGCACATTTTTGCTGCCGGCTTCGTCCCTGGCCGGGCGGGATGCGGGATGGGAGGCGCGGGGACAGGGGCGACACGGGGACAAGGGGACCGCTTTCCACACCGCAGCAGCCCCGCAACAGCAGCCGCCAGCCCCTTCCCCAGCCCAGGCGAGGGTCGGAGCCGCCGCCCCCCGCTCGTCCCGCCGGGGACCCGCACCCTCCCCCGCTCCCTCTTCCCCCGGACCCCCTTTTTTTCTGCCGGGACCCGCCTGTTGCGGAGCCGCCGCATCCCGGCCCGGGCAGCAATTAACACAGCTCTGCGCTAATTACCGAGCCCCTCAGGCACCCCCCCCCACCCCCGCCGCCGCCGCCTTACCTGTACCAGCGCAGCCCCTTCTCGTAGCACCTGTCGAAGAAGTGGGGTTCGGCGCCCACCGCCCGCACCCCGGGGTGCGCCCGCAGGAACTCGAGCAGCGCCCGCGTCCCGCCCTTCTTCACGCCCACGATGATGGCCTGGGGGAAGCGGCGGCTGCCGCCCCCCGCGCCCCCCGAGCCCCCCGGCCCCGCGGGCAGCGCGGCGGGCGGCGGCAGCAGCAGCGCGGGCGGCAGCGGCTCGCAGGGCCCGGGCAGGCAGGAGAAGAAGTAGGTGAAGAAGAGGATCATGGTGAGGAGCAGCGAGGCGCGGCGGCGGCCCCCGGCGGGTCCCAGCAGCCGCCCGCTACATCCCATCGGGGGCCGCGCATCCCGCACCGCCGCCGCGCCCCCCGGCGCTCCCCGCCCGGCCCCGGAGCCCCCCCCCCCCCCCCCGAGCTCCCCCCGGCCCGGCCGCGCCGCCCCCACGCCCACCCGCGGGGCGGGGGAGGGCGAGGACACGCGCGTGGGGCGGTGACGCCCCGAGGAAGAGGAGGGAGGGGAAGGGAGGGGAAGGGGAGGGAGAGGATTGGGAGGGGGCGCGGCACACGCGGGATCCCCGCGGGGACAGGGCCCCCCCCGTCTCCACGCGTGGCTGTCACCCCGACGGGGCAGCCCCTGCCCGGGGCAGCGCTGCCGGCCCTGCCGCGCACGGGACCCCTGTGCCCACATTTCCCCATGTTCTCACGTGTTTTCCCTGTATTTTCCATTTTTCCCCCCCCCCCCCACCTTTCTGCTTGGTTTTCCATGTTACCCCACATTTCCCTGTGTTACTCCATGTTTTCACTTTTTCCCCCCACATTTCCCCCTTTTTCCCCACATTTCCCCCTTTTTTTCCCAAATTTCTCCCTATTTTCCCACATTTCCCCTATTTTCCCACATTTCCACACGTTTTCCCATGTTTTTCCATATTTTTACCACGCTTCCCCGGACTTCCCCATGTTTTCACACGCTTCCCACATTTCCCTGTGTTTTCACGCGTTTTCCCATGATTTCCCACATTTCTCCATACCTCACCACATTTTCCCATCAATTTTTCTTCTTCCCTGTATTCCCTCCCCTTCTCACCATTCCCGGGGCTCCCGGGTGGTTTTTTTTTTTTTTTTTTGGGAAGGGTCTCACTCCAGCAGCAGAGCAGGATCCCAGGAAGGCGTCTTAATTAGCCCATTAATGTAATTAACTCTTTTTAGGATTGGAACCCCCAGGTTTTCCAAGAGCTGGAGGACGGTGGGGACGGGGATCCATGGCCTGGCATGGGGAGGGTGGAGCAGAGCTGGACTGGGCTCAGTGAAGGTCCTGTAGGGCCACAGTGGCACCAGTGGGGACTTGTAGGATGGCAGCGCTGCAGGGGGACAAGGGGACAGGGCTGGGGGTGACAAAGCTGCAGTGGGACAAGGGGACAGGGCTGGGGGGTGGCAAAGCTGCAGGGGGACACGGGGACAGGGCTGGGGGTGACAAAGCTGCAGTGGGACAAGGGGACAGGGCTGGGGGGTGGCAAAGCTGCAGTGGGACAAGGGGACAGGGCTGGGGGTGACAAAGCTGCAGTGGGACAAGGGGACAGGGCTGGGGGGTGGCAAAGCTGCAGTGGGACAAGGGGACAGGGCTGGGGGGTGGCAAAGCTGCAGGGGGACACGGGGACAGGGCTGGGGGGTGGCAAAGCTGCAGTGGGACAAGGGGACAGGGCTGGGGGGTGGCAAAGCTGCAGTGGGACAAGGGGACAGGGCTGGGGGGTGGCAAAGCTGCAGGGGGACACAGGGACAGGGCTGGGGGGTGACAAAGCTGCAGGGTGACACAGGGACAGGATGGCAGGGTGACAATGTGATACAGCTGCAGGGTACGGTGTGATACAGTGACAGGGCTGCAGGGTGGCAGCGTGGGTGCAGGGCTGCAGGGTGTCAGGGTGACAGGGCTGCAGGGTGTCAGGGTGACAGGGTGACACTGTGACAGTGACAGGGCTGCAGGGTGACACGGTGACAGGGCTGCAGAGCTGCAGGGTGACAGGGTGACAGGGTGACAGGGTGACACGGTGACAGGACTGCAGGGTGACACTGTGACAGGGCTGCAGGGTGGCAGCGTGGGTGCAGGGCTGCAGGGTGGCAGGGTCACAGGGTGACACGGTGACAGGGCTGCAGAGCTGCAGGGTGACAGGGTGACAGGGTGACTGACAGGGTGACACGGTGACAGGGCTGCAGAGCTGCAGGGTGACAGGGTGACAGGGTGACAGGGTGACAGGGTGACTGACAGGGTGACACGGTGACAGGGCTGCAGGGTGGCAGGGTCACAGGGTGACACAGTGACAGTGACAGGACTGCAGGGTGACACTGTGACAGGGCTGCAGGGTGACACGGTGACAGGGTGACAGGGTGACTGACAGGGTGACACGGTGACAGGGCTGCAGGGTGACACGGTGACACGGTGACAAGGCTGCCTGGCCGCAGGGCCAGGGCTTTGTGCCCTCTCGTGGCCGCCGCTCGGGGCTGCTCGGGGCCGCCTGTCCCGCAGCGGAGCCCGAGAGCCCTCCCAGCTCCGGGGTTGGTGCCTTGGTTTGGCTTTCCTGTTCCTCGGGTTCTGGGCTGCATTGGTTTGTAACTCTGAACTCCATTTGAAGTGCCAGCAAGTTCTCACAGCTCAGTCACACAGAGCAATCCTTTTCCAGCTTGACCAAGGACAATCATTACAAGGTTGTCCAGGCCCAAAAAGTGCAAACAACAGGGAATTAAAGAGAGAAAAACAAGGAGGATGGAACTTCATAACCTAAAGCTATAACTGGACAATTAACCCCAATATGCAAACGGACCAAAACTTACAGAAGTAGGAGACCTCGTGCATTTTGTGACCATTTTGGCTCATCTTGGTGTAGCCCTGGCCAGGCTCTTGCAGTGCCCAAGGTGGATCCATGGAGGCCTTTTAATAAATCCCTGCTTTATCCTTTAACTCTGCCCAGCCTCTGCTCTAGCTCAGCCTTCTGGAGGTGCCATCATCAGAGCAGTTCCATCAGCACAAACACACCCGCACCGTGCCACTGGCCAGCTCGGGCTGCCTTTCCACGAGCCAGTGGAAGCAGGAGCTGCTCCAGCTCCCTGTTTGGGTTGGGAAGGGGAATGTTGCTCTTGGAAAATGCCAACTTGTCAAAATGGAAACGTTTGGCAGGAGCAGATCCGTCCTGACAAACTCCTGTCCCAGCGCAGCCAGGGAGACTCCAGGAGTGTGGGAGGGGGGAGCAGGGCACTCACTCTTGGCGTGGGGGCTGGCAGGGCTGGTGCCACGGGGCCTCTTGGCACCGCCAGCTCCCCGCAGTGCAGTCAGAGGCTTCCTTTCTCACCTCCAAAATTTGGGAAAAAGGCTTAAAACACGAGTCTGCGGTCAGGGCCAGGCGCCGAGGGCTTGGGACGCGCCCAAGGTCACCCCAGCCCCGTGTCTGGAAGGGCTGGGGGGGGCCCTGCAGGAGGGTCCCTGGACTCAGGCCAGACCCCCCCCGGACAGGCAGCTCAGGCAATGGAGGATGAGCAGCTCACATGCAAGTTTTAGCAAAATCAGGGCTTTTTGATTGAAATAAATGAGTTCTGCAATGTTCTCCTCGTGTTTGGTGTCCTTGGCTGGCAGTGGCCACGCTCACACCCCCGTGGCCACCCAGGGGTGGCTGTGCCAGGCCCTCACCACCCTCGATTGTCCCCTCTGAAGCACAACAAGGGTTGTTTTTTCCCTCCCTGGGTCCTGGCAGGAATGAGCAGTCCTTGGGCAGCCCCAGGGCCAGGCTGGTGGCCCAGCAGCTCCCTGGGAGCTGTGGCCACGGGCAGGGAGATGCTCCATGGAGGAGCGTGGCCAAATCCTGGGCAGAGCAGTGGGATCAGCTCTTCCCATAAACCCTGCTCCTGATCCGGGACAAGTGACAAGTGCCACCAGGGGCCAAAGCCAGCAACATCAGCACAGCACCACCTGAGCTCCATGCTCCACCCTCCCCCCCCATCCCAAAACCAGCAGGGTTGGGACCCCTGCCACCCCGCTGGTCCCCCCCAGCCCCGTCACCTCCTCCAGAGCCCCCCGTGCCCACCACCACAGGCAGGCGGGAGCTTCCCCGAGTTTGTTACTACAAAGAAAGAAAGAAAAGGGCTCGGGGGATCAGCGGGGATGGCAAATGCTTTAGAAACACGGGGGATCATTTAGCAGGTCACCTCCACGGGCAGTTTGCCGGGCTGATAAAGGCGAGCGAACTTATCAAAGGCGTGCACAGCTTGATTGGAAGCGGCTGCCAATTAGCCCAATCCAATTAGGGCGGCTGTTTCCCTGATTGCAGCGAGTGTTGCACAAACACAGCGCAACTGCTCGGGTTCAAAGAGCAGCCCATAAAAGGCAGCTCGGGGAGAGGCGAGGCAGCGAGGAAACCCCATCCCGAGGGATGTCCCTAAAGCCACACGGCCCCGCCAGGTCGCTCTCCGCTGTCCCCACCACGGGGTCATCCACACAGGGATGTCCCCAGGAGGTTTGGCAGTGCCACCACCCCGCTGTAGTCCCATCCCAGGGGCTCTGCAAAGGCTTTTCCCCAAGCTTTTATATCCAAAAATATAAAGGGGTTTTGGGGGGGAAAAAACGCCATCGATGTCACGGTGCAGGGGGATTCCTCCCGGTCCTGCAGTGGGGAAAGGCAGGATGGAGAGGGAAAAGCCCAAGTGGGGCCTGCCAGAGCTGATGACAGAACCAGGAGCAGCAAGGAGCAGGAATGGATCACGTCTCCTCGTCGGGATCACGAGCGCAGCACATGGAGCTGATCCCCTCCACACCCCCTTCCCATCACCTGGGGCAAAGGGGACACCAAAAACTCATCAGCCAGGATTAAAAACCGAGCCACAAAGCCCAGCCTAGCTCCAAGGGGCTGGGCTGGGCTTGGGGGCTGAGCCCCAGCTCCAGCAGCACCGCAGCCGCTCCAAGGGGTTGGCTCCAGAATCCTGGCACGCGGCCACCGCTGGGGTGGAGCCCAGCCCCTGTTATTAAAATGTGTGACAGCAGCTCAAGATGGAAAGTGAAGTTGTACATTCTCCATCTGAAACTCCGGGAGGAATTTCAAGCAGGGGAATGCAATTTCCAGCCTGGAGGAGAGCCAGCAGCGCCAGGGCGAGATTTTTCTTAATATGGTTTTGCAAAACTCCAACACAGAGAATTGCCCGTGGCTACAGCGATTCCGGGGAGCTGCAGACAGCCCCGTGCTGGGACGAGGAGCAGAAACACCCCCGACTCCAGCAAGCTGCTGTCCCTGTCACCAGAAGGGGCTTTGGTCACCTCAGCTCCCCGCCCCAGCCCCGTCTCCGCTGGGATTTGGGGGCTGAGCCACGCGGAGCCTGCGTGGACAGGACAAACCCATTCCCCCGGCTCGGGAAGGCAGCAGCATCCCAGGAGGGAGGGTTTTGGCTGGGGGAGCTCCAGCAGCCCAAAAAGGATGTGGGTGCACCAGCTGCCTGTTCGTGTCCTGATGGGGTTTGGGACGGTGACCTGCAGGACCACGGGAGCCCCGGGCACCCCGAGGCTCCAGCAGCCAGGGCTGGCTCCCATCCAGCTGGAGCCACAAAAGGAGCCTCCCCCCGATTTCTGCTTTTGATTTGAAATCATCCCAATAAGGGGATAAGGCAGCCAAACCCCACTGGTTTGTTGTTTTTTTGTTGTTTTTTTTTTTTAAAGCTTCAATTTAAAAAATAACATACATGAAATGTGCAATTTTTATTGGGGCAGGCAGAGCCACAGGGCTCAGAGCAAACCCCATCGCTGGGACTCTGACACTGTCCCAGCCCTGCCCTGAGCCCAGTCCCCTCCTCATTTCCCATCTCACACAGACTGGGAGCAGTTATTCCCTCAGTGGTGGGGACACAGATTTCGCCTCATCCTGGGAGTGAAAAAATTCCAGGGATGGGAGGAGGCACAAAAGTGCCATTTTTTGTGTTCAATTTGCTGTAACCCAGCCAGCGGGCACGCAGGTCTGTGCCATCAGAGGGATTTGTTTCTCCTGGCTGGACGTGTGGAGCACCAAGGGCAATTCCAGCAGGAAAAGTCCCCTTTGGAAGGAGCCAGGGGATGGCACACACGGGATCAGCGTTTGCAGTGGGTGAGGGACGCAGCCAAAGGTGAGGCCTGGAGCCCATCCAGCTGCAGGCCACAGCTGGATTGGGGATTCCAGAGTGGCTCTGATGCCCTGGGGGATGTTAGAGCCCCAGGGATGAGGCAGGTTCAGTCCCTGAGGAGTTACTGGGGCCACTCTGTCTTTCCCGGGCCAGGGCTCACCATCATCAGCCTCTCCAACCCCTCTGATCCCCGCAGTGATTCCTGTCCCTCTGCTCCAGGAGCCTCAGTGGCCGGCCAGGGCTGTCCTGACAGCTCCTCACCTGCTCTTCACGAGCTCGGCGACTCCTGGAGCCACAATGACATTTGTGTTCATTGCTGATCTCATTTAGGGTTAATTACACGGCAAACAGACACCTCCCTAATGAGCTTGGAAGCATCCCAAGAAGGGCTGGAGCAGGGATGGGAGTGCAGGAATTCCTGCTGTTCCCACACCCGCTGCTCACCTGAAGCTCCAAAGCAAAAATGTCATTTGGGGTGGGAGAATGAGGCACCAGCTCAGCCCCAAGGGAGGAGGGGAACGCCAGGGAACCTCTCCTGGCCACAGCAGGTGAGATCCAAGGCCAGGCTGGACACTGGGGCTTGGAGCACCCTGGGATGGTGGGAGGTGTCCCTGCCCATGGCAGGGGTGGCACTGGATGGGCTTTAAGGTCCCTTCCAGCCCAAACCTCTCGGGGGATTCCTGATTCTCTAATTTCTTGTTTAAAATACGTCCACAACAGGCTGCCACCAGGGTCACTGCGTGGTTTAATCACACGTTTTTAGACTAAAACCTTGTCCCTGGGGCGTATTTCCCTGGTGCTGGGCTGGGGGCTGTGCCAAAGGCACTGGGACAGTGCTGGTGTGGGACTGGGGAGCCCGGAAGGTGCAGCAGCACCCCCTGAAGTGACAGAGGACGGCAAAGGAGGGGTGGCAGCCCCAGGAATGCAGTGGGAAAGCCAGGAGGAGAGGCAGGACTGGCTCTGTGCTCTAAGACAGGCCCAGCTCATCACCTGGGAGGGCAGGGCTGGAGAATCCTGTCCCAAGCCATCCCCAAAGCAGGCGGGAATCACGCAGAGCTGTTCCCAATCCAGCAGCGAGCAGCTGGGACTCATCCTCCTTCCCCTGAGTCACAGCCACGAGCTCCCCGTGGCCGTGCCCAATCTCTGTGGGAAATGGCTTTTTCCAAGCAAATAATTTACAAGTTTCCTCTTTTTTTTTTTTTTTTTTTTTTTTTTTTTTTTTCAGAGGGGAATAAAAATTCAACCCACTTAGGAGCAGGGGGTGTTTTCCTTGTTTGCCATTAAAAAAATCCTGTTGCCAGGTGCAGATGGCCACGTTTACGAGTCCGTGGAGGTCTGGCATGCCCCGTGCTAATTCCATGCACAGGTAGGGGGGAGCTTTCTTCTGGCTTGGGTTCATGCAAATATCCAGTGGCCAAAGGGAGAGAAAGGTGTGGGATTGAGGATTGGAACATCTGGAACGGAGCTGAGCACAGTGAAACACAAGTGAGGTTTGAAGGAGAATGTCCCAGATGGATGGAGGGGATTCAAAAGGCTCCCTGGAGGCAGAAAAGGAGGCTCCCAGTGTCCTTCTTTCAGGTGTTGGTGGGGTTGGGAAACAGGAAACAAAGAGGGACACAAAGCCCAGCACTGGATCAAACCCTGGCCAGCTGCAGCGCCAGCCAAACCTCCTCAGTGGGCAACGCAGAATCCAGAGTTTAATGTGTTAAAACACAAATGTCAGAAGTAGCAGCAGAGTCAGGCCAGAATCCTGAATTTTCACCTCCCCTAATTCAGGGATGGTCCCACTGCCTGAGCTCCCATCCCTGGAAATGTCCCAGGCCAGGGTGGTCAGAGCTTGGAGCAGCCTGGGACAGTGGAAGGTGTCCCTGCCATGGCAGGGGGTGGCACTGGGTGGGATTTAACCCGACCCAAACCAGTGACTCTCATTTCCCCAAGCAGTGGACGCAGCCTGAGCTGCCAAACCAGGGCCCCGCAGGCAGCAGGTCCTGCTGGAGCCACCACCCCTCGTTCTGGGTGAAAAACACCCCCTTTTGAGCAAAGCCTCGGCAGGCAGGAGCAGAACGGGAGCTCGGCAGCGAGGGCAGGGCCGGGTCCGGCCGCAGAGCCGCGCCCAGCCGGCGGGGCCGGTGCCGCTCATCTCTCATCATCTGCGATGCACATGCCGGAGCAATCAGCAGGGAAGGGCTGGAAAGGCTCCAGAGCGTGGGGCACGCTCGGCTCCCCGGCCCGGGGCTGCAATTCCTCCTGCTCCACCAATCCGGGATGTCCCACACACCTCCGGCACCGGGATCTGCCCCCGGGCAGCCCTCACCGCCCGCGGAAGCCCCAGCAGGGGCCGAAGGCTCCAGGGGGTGCGGATCCCCTTCCCCGGGGCTCTCGGCGTCTGGGTCCCGCGGGACCGGCCCTGCGGTGACCCCGTGGGTGCTGTCCCCTCCCAAACGGGCAGGTCAGAGCTCGCTGGGGCTGCGGGAAGGAGGCAGGGCTTGTCTGGAGCTGGGCTGACACAGAAGCCTGCAGGAACACCCGCAGTGGAACCTGAGGCTCCTCAGCCCGGGAGAGCCCCCGGGAGCCCAGGGCAGCATCCCGTGGCCTCCTGGTACCCACCAGCATCCCTCAAATCATCCAAATACCCGAGTGACACAGTTTCTCCTGGCACTCCCCACGGGAGGCAGCCGGAGCAGTAGGTCCCGTCCCAGACCTGGCCCATCCACCTGGGACCTGCCCCAGCTCCAGCCCCTGCCCCATGGAATCTTCATGGATAAAGGCCTGGAGCAGGGAAGAGCCAACAGCCCTCTCTGGAGGGAGCACAGCACCAGGAGATGGCTGTCCCCACCCTGGGTCTCAGCCACCAGCAGAGCCAGCTCCTGAGCACAGATAAAACCAGGAGAGCCCAGAAATCCAAAATGCTGGGACAGGTTTCAGGATCCCACCGTGGGGGTGAAACCCTGGCAGACGCTTGTCTGTGCCAAATTCCCTCCTGCACCAGGGCTGGTCCCCATGGCAGTGCTGAGGGACGGGAGCAGCGTGCCACGGGGGCCCAGGATGTTTTCCAGGCCTTTCCTCAGGATCTCATGTGGCCACAGACAGGAGAATTTTGGAGACAGCAGGCCAAAGGTGGTCAGGGGCTGAAACGCAGCCTGCCATGCTGGAACTGGGACAAGGCTTTGGGAGCTGCCCCGATGTGCATCCCAGAGCACCCCTGTCACTCGTGTCACCTCCCTCTTCCACTCTCATGGCTGTTGGAGCTCCTCGGAGCATCCTCTGCCTCCCCAGAGCATCCAGGGCTGCCTGGTGGGGTCTCAGGGGGCTCCTCAGAGCCAGGAGCAGCCCCAAGCTCAGAGCAGGACCCGGGGCCAGCCCCCCCCCCCCCCCCCCCAAAACGGGCCCATCCCGGGGCTCACGGCAACGCCCCGTGGTCATCCTGAACCTCAGATCTTCGGCGTTATTAACAGCACACGTGTGGGTCCGGCCTCCCCCGGGGGACAACATCTGGGGGAGAACATCTGGGGGACATTCATCACGGCCACCGCGGGCTGCAGCCCCCGCCCCCGGCCGGGGATGGGTCACATCTGAGCGCTTGATGTGGAGTCATTACCATCACAGACTTCCAGCCCAATTACTTGACGGATGAAATCAAGACCCGCTGGCCTCATTGTTCGCATCTGGAGCCGCAAACGCTCGCCTGGTCCCCGCCTGGCCGCGGCGCTGCCAGCGGTGGCTTCATCTGGAGGTCGTTTCCCCCGGCCTGGCACACGGGAACACATCAAACACGCCCTGAGAACGAGCCCAGGCCCTCAGCTCTACCCTCCAGAGAGGAGGAGATGCTCATTTCCCATCCCATAAACTCCGGGGAGGTTCCCTCTCCCGGCCATCCCAAGCCCAGGTGGGTCCCACCCCAAACCTGTTTGCAGCTCCAGTTTTGCAACCGAACTGCTGCGATTTTCCCCGACTGATTTCACACAAAGGAGCAATTATGCTTCGTTTCTACCCATTAACGCATCGCGTTTGCTTTAGGAGGGGAATAAAAGGAATTGCATCAGAAATATTTGAGGTGCTGAAGTCAGCACGCAGGTGTTGGGCGACTCTGCCAGCGCCAGCCCGAGCAGAAAACTCCTAATCCCGGCGATTGCAACACGTAAACACGGGGGCGGGGATGGGGCTCACACCCCGGGGTCAGCCCGGCCCCGGAGCTGTTGGTTGGAAGAGCAGAAGTTTATTTTCCTCACGGGTCCCTCGCTTTGCTCCGCTCGAGGAGCGGCTCCACTGCGGGGTGGGAACCAGGGATCTCCAGAGGGACCCCGAGTCCTCCAGGGCCACCAGGGTCAGCCTTGGGCAGAGCGGGGATGGCGCTGGGTGCTGCAGGAGCACGGTTCTGGTGTCCTCACGGTGTTTGCCTGGCATGAAAGATGCCCATCTATCCCATCCATCCCATCCATCCATCCATCCATCCATCCATCCATCCCTCCATCCATCCTTCAGCACAGCCACAGCAGGGACGAGGCAGGGCCCTGGAGGCAGGCACCGAGCAGCAGAAGGAATTCGGGTTTCTTTTTTCCCCCCCTCTAACCCATCTGTCCTTAATTTCTTTGGGGGTTTCACTCCAAATTCCTCAGATTCTGCAGCAAATGCTTTGCAGTCCTCGGCGGCTGCCCAGCTCGGAGCAGAGGGAAGGGAAAACCCCAGCCCTGCATATTCATATAACCCGTGCCCAGGGGTTATTTGTTGTTCCAGGGTTTTTTTTTTTTGGTTGGTGATCTGCTGGTCCATCCCCCTCCCTGTCCTGGGGGCTGTGCCAGCCCGTCCCTCCGCGCCGCAGCAGGGGACAAGAGATTTGGTGGCAGGGGACAGGGTGGCGGTGAGGGCTGCCCGGGGCAGATCCCGGTGCCGGAGGTGTGTGGGACATCCCGGATTGGTGGAGCAGGAGGAATTGCAGCCCCGGGCCGGGGAGCCGAGCGTGCCCCACGCTCTGGAGCCCCCCTTCCAGCCCGCATGTCCCCGTGGCCGCCCGGAGGCAGATGTCGCCTTGCCAGAGCTCTGCTGGGAGGTGTTTCCATCTCCTCCCGTCGTTTGTAGCAGCAAACCCCCTTGTTTTGCCCTAATTTCGCAATGCCGAGCTGGCGGCTCCGGAGCTGGGCTGGGCAGCGCAGCCGGCCCCGGTGCCCTGTACCCTGCAGTCGCTGCTAATTAGCCGCTAATTTTACAGACTGCTTTATGGTTTGCAGTCGCTGGGGCTTCCTCGTGGGCTGCAGCGCCGCGGGCAGAGCTGTCCCGGGAAGCAGCAGCGCGGCTCGGCCGCAGGTCCCCGGGGAGAGCCGGGCGGCTGGGGCAGGACCGAGTTATCTCCGCAGGATGCTGCGAACGGCCTGGGAAGCATCGGGAGGCACTCACAGCCTGGCCGAGGCTGAGCTCAGGTGGCCGCAGCTCCCTTTGGATGCTCCCGCTTCCCCGGGATGTAAAATATCCCCCCCCCCCCCCCCCGTTCCCCACCATCCTGCACAAACTCAGCCCCCGCACAACCCTGGGAGAAAACAACCCTGCCCCAACAGTGACCCACAGAGAGATTCAATCTGAGCCAAATTTTGCGGATTTAAATGATGCCTTAGATTACCGGGAGAGCACAGCTCCCCCCCGGAGCCTTGGTCCAAGCGCCGGGTTTGATAAGCATCAGGACACGGCGCTGGCCTCAAACGGAGAAATTAAACAAATGCCTCACATATTTGGGCGACTCACACACGTGAGCAGCTGCAGTTGAAGACAGGATCCGTCTCGCCCTGATCGCTCTCGCCCCTCGGCGGGTATTGGCAAATCCCAGCCCCTCCTTGTTCCCGTTTAATCCCCGCCTGGCACCGCCCCTCCTCTCTTTTGGGGGGGCTCTGCCCGGCTTCCCCAGCCCCTGACCCCTGACCCTGACACCCCTGTGCCCACCAAGCCTGCCCCCGCCAGCCGGAATTCCCGGGAAACCAGCTCAGACAGCAGGGGAGCTGCGGGGGTCAGCGCCCCACACCTGGACAGACCGACGGACAGACAGACAGAGGCAGCAGCTCCTGCCTGCCTTACCCCCCTGCCGGAGCCTTGGTGCTTCACCCACCAGAGGCAGCAGCTCAAATTAATCCGAGATTAAGTAATTTGGAGCCCAGCTTTGGGTGGGATGCTGCGAGATTGGGTTCAAAGCAGGGAAGTTGATTTCCAGCAGGGCTGTGGCGCTGCTGGCAGGAGCAGCCCCGGCCATAAAATCCCAAGACGTCAGAGGGGAGCAAAGATAGACTGTGATGCAGAAAAGATGCTCAAATTTAAAATAATCTGGGAGGAATGAGCACAGCCCTGCAGACACATGGCCCCAGCATCGCTCCCAAGTGCAGCTTTTCCTCTTTAAATAAACTCCACCACTTATTCCCTCCTGGTGGCTTTCAAGCCTTTATTTTTCCACCTAATAATGGTGCAGTTTAAAATCCTTGTACCCTCCCAGGTGCTCTGGGAAGCTCCCACCTCATCCCAAGCATAACTTGGAGGTCACCTCTGAGCACCCGGGGCAAATGTGGGCCCTGCAGAAATTCTTGGCAGTGTTCCCACAGCTCCCCTACTCCTGAAATGAAAGGATCAAGCCCCAACAACCCCTGCATGTGAATTAAAACGGGCTCTATTTACTGCTCAGGCTAATTGAATTCGATGAACTCCAGGCTGGAGGATAAGCAGAGCCTGCCCCCGTTCCTGGGTTTATTCTAATTTACCCTTCTGGCAAAAACACCAGCGTGGCTCCCAAGCACAGCAATTTGCTCCTGGGCTGTTTTCATCTGCCCTGACAAGGCTGGCTGGGAATTCGGTGGGGTTTTTGGGAGTTGTGCTGTGGAAGGGGTGGTGGATCCGGTGCAAAGGCTCCCTCTGGAGCTGGCATGCAGAGCCCCAGGGCAGTGGCAGTGCCAGGCTGGGGTGGCAGCGCCCGGGGTGACACCAGTGTCACACGGGGGTGGCACCAGCGATGGCAGCAGCTTCTCAGCCCAGTCCACACCCCACATCTCTGCAGGGCAGGACCCTCAGCCTCACCCTCTGGCTGCTGCGGGATCCGTTCCCCAGTGCTGTCCCCGCTGTTCCCACCCCGTGGGGGCACAGCCAGGGCAGGAGGGAGGGAGGGCACAGCTCCCACCCGAAATCTGGGGCAGCCAAGGGCTCCATGAGGGACAGGACAGAGGCGTGGGTGGGGAAGGAGAGCACAGCACCCTCCCTAACGCCGTCAAGACAAACTTAATTCAAAAAATTCGGGCAGGAGGCTCCAATAAGCCCGGAGGACCCTGCCAAGAGTCGCACTCCCCACGTCCAAGAGCACAAAAGCTGGACATGTAAGACATGAAGAAAGCACTGTCAGGGCAGGCCAGTGCCAGCCAGCAAATCTGTAACAGTGGGAACATGAAATATTAATCACTGGTGCATAAAACAATAGGAAAAAGCTGCCTTTTGGGGCAGCCATCCATCCTCACTCAGCAGGGAACATCCAGAGACACTAATACCAGACAGGTTCTGCTCAAATATCTGCCTGCCCTAATGGTCACGCAAGAAGCATTCGCTTTGAAGTTGAAAATAGACTGTAAATGTCTTTTGTGTGAGATGAAACATGATAAGACATGAAACCAGGAGGCTAAACTGTAGTTAATCACGGCGGCTTTACAAGCAACAAATCATTACTGCAGACAGTCAAGGGGATCCTTTGAAAGAGCAGCCACGTGGGGAGAGAGCCCCGGCGGGCATCGCCCTCCGCCAAGCCGCCGGGGTTTGTGGCACACCGGGGTGGCCACGGGAGCGGCCGCGGGGCTGGCTGGATGCTCACGGGGCTGGGATGATGCTGACGTGGGGCTGGAGCAGCGCTGGGAAGGCTGGACTGGTGCTGGCAGGGCTGGATTGGTGCTGGCAGGGATGGATTCATACTGGCAGGGCTGGATTGGTGCTGGCAGGGCTGGATTGGTGCTGGCAGGGATGGATTGGTGCTGGCAGGGCTGGATTGGTGCTGGCAGGGCTGGATTCATACTGGCAGGGCTGGATTGGTGCTGGCAGGGCTGGATTGATGCTGGCAGGGATGGATTCATACTGGCAGGGCTGGATTGGTGCTGGCAGGGCTGGATTGGTGCTGGCAGGGATGGATTGGTGCTGGCAGGGCTGGATTGGTGCTGGCAGGGCTGGATTGGTGCTGGCAGGGATGGATTGATGCTGGCAGGGCTGGATTGGTGCTGGCAGGGATGGATTCATACTGGCAGGGCTGGATTGGTGCTGGCAGGGCTGGATTGGTGCTGGCAGGGATGGATTGGTGCTGGCAGGGCTGGATTGGTGCTGGCAGGGCTGGATTGGTGCTGGCAGGGCTGGATTCATACTGGCAGGGTTGGGCTGGTGCTCTCAGGCCAGGCTGATGCTGGCACAGGGCTGGATTTATACTGGCAGGGCTGAACTGGTGCTGGCACAAGCCTGACCCAGCACTCCCAGGGCCAGGCTGATGCTGGCAGGGCTGGATTGGTGCTGGCAGGACTGGATTGATGCTGGCAGGGCTGAACTGGTGCTCTCAGGGCTGGAATGATGCTCTCAGGCCAGGCTGATGCTGGCAGGGCTGGATTGATGCTGGCAGGCCTGGATTTATACTGGCAGGGCTGAACTGGTGCTCTCAGGGCTGGAATGATGCTCTCAGGCCAGGCTGATGCTGGCACAGGGCTGGAGTGATGCTGGCACAGCCTGGAACTCCTTCCCCGGTGGGTCCTTCCCCAGGGCCACGGGGGGGGATGTGGTTTGGGGTCACCCAGCTCCACGCTGGAGCAGGGGAGGGCAGTAGAGCTGTGACATTCCCGTGCTGGCTCTGTCCCATGGCATGGGGGGGGATCAGTCCCACCCCAGGCAGACCCTGGGACAGCCACAAGGAAGCCACCCCCAAAAACTTGGGATGTGCTGGGATGAGGAGGGAGCCTGTGGTGGACACGGCTCTCCAGGCATGGAATCATGGAATTGTTAAGGTTGGAAAAGACCTTTAAGCTCATCAAGTCCAACCAGCAGCACCAGCGTGGTCACCACATCCCCAAGGGCCACATCCACACGTTCCCGAACTGCTCCAGGGCTGGTGACTCCACCAGCCACTTCCAGGGCTTTACAGCCTCCTCCAGGACAAAGTTTTCCTATGATCCCACCTAAAGCTCCCGTGTGCTGCCCCGTGCAGCCGGTGCTGAGCACAGGAACACGCCTGGGACAGGTATTTCCCACCTGGGACAGGTATTTCCCACATCAAAAATGAACCTCGCGATTCCAGGCGATGCTCACTTGGGAGCAGGAGATAAGACCCCAAAGCAAGTGTCTAAGTATGACTGATTATCAACTAAACCCTCACTAATTGCCTTAAAAAGTCACATCTCAACAGCCAGGCAAGGGGTAAAAAAAAAAAAAAGGATTAAAATTTTCCTCAGGCTAAACATTTTTCCGGCGTGCTCAGACTCGCTCTGGATGTCTCCAGTCATTATCTCCCTAATTAACACACACCACAAACCGAAAACAAATTTCCCCACCTTGTGGCTCTGGGAGGTTCAGGGGGATTAACCAAACCTGGGGAATGGGATCAGCCAGTGGCAGCCCCAGAGAAGGGGGGTTTGGGACAGGGAGATGAAGCTGTTATTGCTGAATGAACTCGAATAAAACTTGGATTTTCTCCAAGCCCCGGAGGTGGAGCTGGAGGTGCTGGGGACAGGTGAGGTGGTGGGAGGCTCCTCTCCTCCTGCCAGCCCCGTGTCACTGGGAAATCATCATGGGGTAGGATATTTTAAATTTTCCATCCCTCTATTTCCTGTAATTAACACAACACCTGCATTTTCACAGCCCCCAGAAAGAACCCAAATAATCCCTCTGAAGCAAAGTGATGCCAAAGGCCACCAAAGGGATGGGAGCTTGGGATGAAGGCAACCTTTGCTGGGAATGCCAGAGCATCCCAAATCAGGCTGTGCTCCTGGCCAGAAGGATGTGTAACCCCCCCCCAAAAGTGCTGCTTTGGGGTCTTGGCCTTTTGGAGCGGGAAAAACAGTGGATCAAAGGATAAAATTAAATAAAATCACACAAACGTGAAAGGAGCCATCCCTGTGATGCCGGGCAGCCACTGGAAACACGGCTGGGAATTCCAGGGGTGCAGGAGGAGCAGGAGCAGCCAGGCACTGGCTCCAAGGACCAGCGGTAATTGGAGCTTCCGAGTGCCTCCAGGTCATTTGCCTTTTCCTTGGATAACATAATTTCTATAGGGCTTGTTGTCTTATTAGAGAATTAATCTAAATCTCGGCGGGCTCTGGATGCTTTGCCGGCGGCTGGAGCCATCCCAAGGAGGGTCAGGGGCAGGTCCCGTGCGTGGCATGCGAGGAAAAAAAAAACAAAAAACCGACAAAACTCAAAAGGGAGGTCAGCTGGAGGCTACGGGGGAGGAAATGAGTGATTTCTTAAACAATCAGGGAAGTTTGTGTCGGCCTGGAAACGTAATTTAATTTGTGTCGTTAAAGCCGGGCCGGGGCGGCTGCTCCCGACCAAGCAAAATCCTCTCGTTAAGGCAGAATTGTCATTAGTGGGATAATGAAACGAGGGGGAATGGCAGAGGGAATGTCCGGGCCGTGGAGTGAGGGGGGAAGAGCAGAATTCCGAGTGCCCGGGAGAGGGAGGGACCGTGTGTGCCCAGGGCTGAGGGTGCTCGGGGGGATGGGATGGGATGGGATGGGATGGGATGGGATGGGATCCGTGGGATGGGATGGGATCCGTGGGATAGGATAATGGGATGGAATGGGAAATGGGATGGGATGGGATGGATGGGATGGGATGGGATGGGATGGGATGGGATGGGATCTGTGGGATGGGATCAGTGGGATGGAATGGGATGGGATGGGATCCGTGGAATGGGATCCGTGGGATGGGATGGGATGGGATCTGTGGGATGGGATCAGTGGGATGGGATGGGATGGGATCCGTGGAATGGGATCCGTGGGATGGGATGAGATCAATGGGATGGGATCCATGGGATGGGATAAGGGGATGGAAAATGAGATGGGATGGGATCCATGGGATGGGATGGGATGGGATAATGGGATAATGGGATAATGGGATGGGATCAATGGGATGGGATCCATGGGATGGGATAAGGGGATCCCTCCTGCAGGATTGCATCCTGAATCCTCAGCACCCGGCGCTGCCTGGAGCTCTCCGCCCTCAGGTCTTTAATATTCCCACTAAAATCCCATCTCCAGCCAGATTTCCATGAAAATGCCCCACCCCTATTTAAACCATCCCCGAGCGTGGGGGGAGGTTTGCCTCCGGGGATATTTCCTTGTCGGTGTAGGGGATCCCACAGGAGCATCCTCCTCCTTCCCTTCCCTCCCTGGAAGGGTTGGGAAAGGCTCTTGCACCCTCCCGTGCCTGCATCCACAAACTGCAAGGCAGCGTGGATTCCTGGCTGGATCCACTGCGGCACGGGCAGGGCTGGAGCAATCCCAGCTGGATCCCCCTGGCACGGGCAGGGCTGGAGCAATCCCAGCTGGATCCTCCTGGCACGGGCAGGGCTGGAGCAATCCCAGCTGGATCCCCCTGGCACGGGCAGGGCTGGAGCAATCCCAGCTGGATCCCCCTGGCACGGGCAGGGCTGGAGCAATCCCAGCTGGATCTGGATCCCCCTGGCACGGGCAGGGCTGGAGCAATCCCAGCTGGATCCCCCTGGCACGGGCAGGGCAGGGCTGGAGCAATCCCAGCTGGATCCCCCTGGCACGGGCAGGGCTGGAGCAATCCCAGCTGGATCCCCCTGGCACGGGCAGGGCTGGAGCAATCCCAGCTGGATCTGGATCCCCCTGGCACGGGCAGGGCTGGAGCAATCCCAGCTGGATCCCCCTGGCACGGGCAGGGCTGGAGCAATCCCAGCTGGATCCCCCTGGCACGGGCAGGGCTGGAGCAATCCCAGCTGGATCTGGATCCCCCTGGCACGGGCAGGGCTGGAGCAATCCCGGCTGGATCCCCCCTGGCACGGGCAGGGCTGGAGCAATCCCAGCTGGATCTGGATCCCCCTGGCACGGGCAGGGCTGGAGCAATCCCAGCTGGATCCCCCTGGCACGGGCAGGGCTGGAGCAATCCCGGCTGGATCCCCCCTGGCACACGCTGCCCACCATGGGGAGGAAGCTCTGCTGTCCCCTCGCCACTGGCACTCCCAAGGTTTCCTCCCATTGCAGCATCTCAAGGGAAACCACTCCAAAAATCCCTTCCCTCCAGGGCTCACGTGGATGTCACCTGACCTGGAGAATCCTGGAATGGTTTGGGTGGGAAGGGACCTCAAAGCCCATCCAGTGCCACCCCTGCCATGGCAGGGACACCTTCCACCATCCCAGGG
This sequence comes from Vidua chalybeata, assembly GCF_026979565.1. Classification (NCBI taxonomy): domain Eukaryota; kingdom Metazoa; phylum Chordata; class Aves; order Passeriformes; family Viduidae; genus Vidua; species Vidua chalybeata. The sequence goes on from NC_071545.1 coordinate 15,227,289, forward strand.
GCTCCAAGCCCTGTCCAACCTGGCCTTGGGCACTGCCAGGGATCCAGGGGCAGCCCCAGCTGCTCTGGGCACCTGTGCCAGGGCCTCCCCACCCTCCCCCAAAAAATTTCTCCTTAATGCCCTAAAATCCAAGGGTTAATCAGTGAAAAGGCAGATTGGACCTTCAGACTGGAACCTGGTGAATAATTAGAGCTGGGGGTTGACCCGAGCTGAGGGCAGGGGGAGGAGAGCTGGCACTGGCTCCTGAGCTCCAGAGGGGACTTCACCCCCTTGGAGCAGGGAACTGGAGCCTAGCAAAGCCCAGCTCAAGCCTCCAGGGATCTGGGATCCAGCTCCAAGGGGGTGGAGATCCCATGTGAGACTGAGGGTTGTGGCTTCCAGTCCTGCAGACTTTGTGTGGGGAAGTTCTGGTGAGAAACTCATCTCCCTGTGCCCAGAAAATCCTGAGAGCCCAGGAAGTACCAAGAACACACTCAGAACAAGCTAAAACCAGCTTCATTTGGGAAAAAGTGCTAAGTGGAGAGAAAAGGAAACCTTCCCAGGGGGGCTTTGGCTCTGGGGATGCCCAGAGGCCTCCCACGCCTCAGCAACCCCCTTTCCATGGCAAACCTGGGGAAATGGGAAGAGATTCCAGGTAAAAGCACACACCCCCCACCCCCCCAGCCTCCCCAGCCCTGCAGCCAGGGAGCAGAGGAGGAGCCCACGGCGCTGGGATGCCATTCCAGCCTGTTCAACACTCCAACACAGTGAATCAGTGCTTTATTTCAGCATGGAGACCTGCAGTGAGCTCCAGGGAGTGAGCTGGGGTTGGCAAACCTCCCCTGGTGCCCTCGGATCCGTGGGACTGGGGGAAAACACGTGGAGAGAAAAGCCCCCAAGGTGTCCCCGAGTGCAGCTGCACCAGCAGCACAGCCCCTCTAAACCCCACGGGCCAGCAACAGCCTTTTCCCTCTTTAAAGATCCTCGTGTATCCATTCCAGAGGGGAATTTGGCTCCTGGGCCAAGGAGGGAAGGCCAGGAATGAGGCACTGAGTTCAGGAGAATCAGTGTGGCAGCCCTTGGGAGCCACGATTCCGGAGCCTGAGCGGGGCCAAGCGCAGCTCCTGGGCCCAATTCCAGCCTCCCCCCCAGCAGGGCAGAGCCAGGAGGAACCCTGGAATTTATTGCACAGTGCTGAATCAGGTGTAAGGCCAGGGCAGAGTTGAGGACCCTGGTGTGGAACCGTCTCTGCAGTGTGGAAGGTGGGCAGAGGGGGGAAACACCTGGATGCTGCCCAGAAAACATGTGGGACCATAAAACATCCTTGCCCCAGCACCCTGGGGTTTATATAGGGCAGTTCATACCATGATCCCAGCCCAGAATAGCTCCAGGGATTAAGCCTGGCCCTGACCTGGGCTAATCCCGTGTTACTCCCTGCAAGTGCTAGCAGAGCTTCCCTGGATTGCATCAGTGCCTGCCTGGGGTCTGGACACTGTCAGCAGCAAACCCTCCCCAGAGCTCAGCACGGGCACAGGAGCTCCTTGGATGGAGCTGGAACAGCCCCAGGGAGGAACTGGACCAGGGGAACCAGGAGAGAACCGGGACAGGGGAACCAAGAGAGAATTGGGACAGGGAAACCAGGGGGGAAATGTGACAGAGAAATTGAGGGGAACTGCTACAGGGAAAACAGGGGAACCCTGGCAGGGAAATCAGGGAATAAAACCTTGACAGGGAAATCAAGGGGAAACCGTGACCAGGAAATCAGGGGAAAACTCGGACCAGGAGCTTCCTTGGGGTTGCTCCTGCTCCTGTCCTCTTGGCAGGACAGTGCATCCCAAGGAGTGAAGGCAGGATTAGCCCAGGGCAGTGCCAGGTGCAGCAGCTCACTTACTTCTCCTTCAGGTCAGCTTGACCTAAAAAACAGGGGAGGAGCAATCAGGGCTCGTGTTTCTTCCTCCAGAACCACCAGCCCTTTTTACTTGGGGGTTTTGCTACAGAACATCATCACCATCGCAGCCTGGCCAGCAGGACAGCAGCTCATGGCTGTGCTGCTGCCTGGAATTTGGCTTCCTAAGGCATTTCCTCGACAGCCTTTTCTTCAACAACTTCCCCAGGGAGTGGCCAGCAAACGCCCCCAGCCCCTCAGTGCCAGCACAGAGGCTCCCTGCCCTCGCTCTGCACCCCCAGAGAAACCCCCCAAAACTCAACCCCTCAAACCCACGGAGACCCTGGGTGCTGGTCACAGGCAGGAGCCCCAGCTGAGCTCGGGGAGCCTGGAGCTGAGCAGGCTGAGCCAGATTTATCCCCGGCGTTATCAGCACGGCCAGGGCCGCCCTGCTGAGAGCAGCGCAGCACTCGCAGCGTGCCCAGAAATAACTCCCCGGGCTGGGACAGCTGCCAAGCCACAGCCGGTACCTTTCGGGAGGAACTTCAGCGAGCTGCTGAATATTCAGAAGCGGGACTGGCCCCTCTTGGGCCCATCGTTGAGGAACTCGTGGCCCAGCCCGTTGCCACACTTGCCACACGTCACCTGGAGAAGCAAAGGGAGGGGTTGGCAGCAGTCTGGCTTCGCACGGGCTCCTGGCGAACCAGCCCGGGGGGGTTTTTTGTTACAGCCCAAGGGTTCGGGGATCCGCACCTTTAACGCCCCGGGGCGCTCCTCGCGCTTGGCCACGCTGTCCCCGCGCAGCGTCTCGGTGAACGCCGGCCACGGCGACGAGTGCTCGTACTTGGCCCGGCTGGAGAACAGCTCATGGCCGCACTTGGCACACACGTAAATACCTGCGGAGGGCACAGCGGAGGGGACACGCGGGGACGCGTCAGCGCGGGGACACGGCACAGCCGCGGCACCCGGACCCCGGGGCAAGCAGGGCAAGCAGGGGGTGGAGAGGCAGGACCCCCACTCCCCCCACCCCCCGCCACAGGGCAGGATCCCCACAAGGGGCTCATACAGGAATCGAACCCCCGAGTCCCCATCGGGACCCCCCCCCCCTCCCCCATCGAGGAGGATTCCTCCACCGGGACCCCCGCCCGGACCCACGGCTGGAGGATGCTCCGCGGAAAGAAACCCCACTAAACCCCCGCTCAGCCGCTCACCCGGCGGGTTCCGCCTTGCCGGGTGACACCCCCTGCCCGCCCCGCTGGGGACCCCTCCCGGCCGCACCCCCGGAACCCGCGGGGAGCCCCCCCTCACCCGGCTGGAAGTGGTCCTTGAACACCTCTCCCCCGAGGAAGGAGCAGAAGGACATGGCTGCGCCCGCCGTTCCGTTCCGCTCCGTTCCGTTCCGTTCCGTTCCGCTGGCCCGGCCGCGCCCCCCGCCACGCCCATCCACCGGGCCACCCCCGTGTCCCGCCCCTCTCCGGGCCACCCCCGTGTCCCGCCCATCCACCGGTACATCCCCGTGTCCCGCCCATCCACCGGGCCATCCCCGTGTCCCGCCCTGGTCCCTCCTCCGGGCCCGCCCCAGCGGCCCCGCCCCGCCTCCCGCAGAGGCCGCTGCGGACCCGGCGGTACCGGGGCGGTCCCGGTACCGGGGGGGACCCCGCTCCGAACCCCCCTTCATCCCCCGGCACCGCCGTCCCGGCCCGCAGCCCCCGCGCGGCCTCCCCGGGGCGGCGGCGGAGCGAGGGCGGCCCCGGCGGGGCGGGCGGGGGGGCGCGGGGCGGAGCGCGGAGCCGGCTCGGGGCTGCGGATGCTCCGGCACCGCCGGTGCGAGCGGGGCGGGCGCCAGCCCGGCTCTGGGCACCTGGAACCGGCAGCGGGACCGCGACGGAGCCGCCGCTACCGGCTCTTCACCGCCGGTACCGCCACCGGAACCGGCACAGCTCCGGCACTGCTATCCCGGCACCGGCGTCAGTCCTTGGATCCCGGCACCAGGACCGACCGGCCTCACCGACCGGGACCGGCACCGGCTCTTCTTCCCCGGCACAAGGCCCGGTGCCCCCGGCACCGGGACTGACCCCCCCCGTTATCCTCCCCCGGCACTGGGACCACTCCGATTCCCCGGCATTGCTCGTCCTTCTTCCACCACCGGGACCGACCGACCCTTCCCGGCTCCCCGGGCCCCCCCGCCTGCCGCAGGTACCGGCGCTGCGGGGCCCCGGGGCGGGCGGCGGGGCCGGGCAGCCCCGGTTTCCCCAGCAGGGTTGGGGGCGGTTGGGACCGGGGGTCCCTCAGGGCTCTGGGGATGGCACAGCAGGGACCTCCCTGTCCCGGGAGCGCAGAGCCGGGGTCACCCGGGGGATGCGGGGTCTGACCGGGGCCCGTCGTGGGCGCGGGGAGTCCCGGGGAGGAGGAAGTGACAGCCCGGCATGTGGCGAGGTGAGGGCTTTGAAGGTGAACCTGGGCAGGTTCCAAAGGGGCTGAGCTGCTGCAGCTTCCTTCTCCTTCCAGAGATCAGCACCGCAAATCCCTTCTCGTGTAGTTTATCCAAAACCTCTCGCCCGGATGAGTCCCCGGGCTTAGGCTCTGCTGGAAGCGGCACCTTCCCTGGTGCAAGAGGGAAAGATCTTGGTGCCCTTTGGACAAAACCCGGCCTCTGGCCCTGCGGCCGCGGCCACGCTTGGATGGGTGCCCGCTCCCAAATGCCGAGGGACGCGCCCGGCGGCCCGGAGCTCCCCCCGGGGCTGCGGGACCCCGGCGTGGGGCCGGCGGTGCCGCTGCCCTCCGGATGCTGCCGCTTTGAATTAGGTCAGGCTGCATCCCGGGCGAGCTGAGCTCCCGCTGCAGCCCCGGGGATTGATGGCTCGTGGCAGGAGCCCGGGCAGGGGGAGGAAAGGGCTCCGCGCCGCGGCACCGGCACCGCACGGGAGGAGGGAGGGAGGGAGGGAGGGAGGGGGATGCGCTGCTTTGAAAGCACCGAGATCAGAGGAGCGGGATGTCAGGGAAAGCTCCAGATAGACTCCAGGGCCCCGCACACCTTAGGGGTGTGGATTTGCAGGCGGTGGAAGGAGCTGCAGCTGCCAGAAGCTCTCGGCAGCGTCATCCGTCGGATAACTGCTGCTCCCTGCGATTCCTGCCGTGAGGCTGTGCCGGCGGCAGCGGGATGGATGTGGGAAGTGGCTGGATCCTTCCCCATGGCTCAGAGCCCCTGTGGGCTGCAGGGGCCACGCAGCTCAGGAGACGAGCGGAGATTGGGAACGGCTGAGACACGGGAGTGAAGCAGAGCCCAGAGAAAGGCAGGGCTAGGCTCCAGCCCTGGGATGCACAGGGTGCTGGAGAGGCTTTGGGAATGGCTCCTGGGGCTGGCTGGCTCTCAGGCATTCCAAAGCCCACCTGGCTCCTTGCTCCTCCAGCAGCACAAAGCCCACTCCAGTATCCACCAGTAAAACCCCTGAGGTGCGGCGATGTGATGTGGAACTGGGAGCAGAGGATGGAGCTGGGATCCCACACGGCCCAGCCCACTGGCCAAAGTTACATCTGAGCTTGCAGAATTCCCTCAAAGCCACCCCAGGGCTCCCTGATCCCGGGATAATGAGGAATGCTCCAGGGACGGCGTCACAGCCGGGCTCTGTCACGGTGTTTTGTGCAGATAATTAGAGAGGGATTTCCAGCTCCTTTGGCTGGGTGAGGAAAGCGCTGCTGTGGTGCCACGTCCCCGCCAGCAGCGCCACTGCCACCCTAATTAACCACAGAGGGCTGAGGGAAGTTAATGAAGTTGATATTTCAATTAACTCCCTGATCCTACAACCAAAGCAAACACCGGGCAGGCGGTGCCCGCCCGGGAGCTGCCACCGTGCCAGGCTGTGCCATGCCACCTCTGCTGCCTTGGCCACGTGAAGGAGTGTTTTAGGGGAAGACACTCCAGGACACCAGCCCGAGCTGGGTCACAGCTTGTCTCTGTCAGGTCATGTCAAGCCCTGAATTTGAACCAAAGCTGGGAGCAAGGAGTGGAATTTTGGAGCTGGAATCCAGGGAGAGGCTCACTGATGGTCGTGGCTTTGGTGTGTCCACACACAGCGAGGGGGGACACTGTCATTAGGGGTCTTGTGTCCCTGCCCTGCACAGATGTGACCGAGCTGGGCTGGGTGTCCCAAGCACTGCTCCCCAGCAGTGATCCCACTCAGCCCCAGTCCTTCTCAGGGATGCCCTGGAAGAGGTGGGATCACCCCTGAGAGCTGTTTGCTGGCACCTCCAAAGCCACCATCACCCCGTGACCCCACCGAGCCCACCCAGCTGCCCCCATGACAACACTTTCAAGGACCTTCATGTGTGATTTATCCTGCAAAGAGCAAAAAGCTGCCCCTGATCCTGCAGGGCCACAGCCTGGGGACGAGCTGCAGGCTGGGAGGGGCTCAGTGCTGGAGCACCTCCACACTCAGTGCTGGCTCTCTGAAGCCTGAGGCAGCAGCAAAGCCTCCCCTGGGGCTGCACGTCCCTCTCGGGGTGCTGCTGGTCCAGCCAGGACACCCAGCAGGGTCTGTCCTGCTGCCCCCACCCTCCCCACAGGTGGCTGCAGCAGCAGCATAGCCCCCACTGCACTCACCATCCCTGCCAGAGGAGAACTCCCATACAAACCCAGGCTATTATTATCTCTGTCTTCCACCGTGCTAATGGTCTCTCAGGAAACAGACTTCTTTTTTTTTCCCTTTTTTATTTATTTTTTTTTTTTTTAGCTTTTAAAACCCACGAGTACGGGAGCACTGGCAACAGAGAGCTGGGCACGGTGGAGTGGAGCACAAGGAGCACCCAGGCCAGTGCTGGGGGGACACTGTCACCCTGACCTGGCAGGGACACGGAGCAGGGACCGGCCAGGACCCTCCGAGGACCAGCCCAGGGGTGTTCTGGTAGGAGCAGCCAGGGGTGGTGGGCAGTACTGGGGATACTGGGGATACTGGGAGTGGCTGGGATGGGGCCACCAGTGAGAGCCCTGCATGGTGAGGGGCAGTGTGTCCAGGCTGCAGTGCTGGGTGGGAGGTGGACAGGGCCCTGCGGTGTCAGGGGAGGGATCCCTCGGAACCACGGAACTTGGAATGCTTTGGGTTGGGAGGGACCTTAAAGACCAGCCCTGCCATGGACAGGGGCACCTTCCCCTGGAGCAGATCCCCTCTCAGGCCCAGCTCCACTGCTCATTTCCCCCGCTCACGCCTCGTTTTGCTGTTTGAGTGCCTTGCCGGTGGTGCCAGCAGTGCCACGGGCTGGCCAGCACCAGCCAGGCTCTCTGCCGGGGGCTGGGACCACCGGGACAATCACCCGTGGATGATCTGGGGTTAACAAGTGGCTCCTGTGAAGGAGAAGCAAAGCAAGAGCTGAGATTATGTAAAGGGGGCTGGAGGCAGCTGCGGCACAGGCTGTGATTAATTCCTGGCACTGAGGAGCTTTGAAGATCCAGCGCGGTGCGAGCGCGAGGCAGCCCAGGGTCCCTGGGATGCATTCCCGCTGCTGCTGCAGGGCTGCTGCGAAGGGGAAGAGGGCAGGGAGGGGCTGAGCGCTCCAGGGACCCGCTGGGAGCTGACTCAGCACCGCGGTGGCCCTGCAGAGCCCGTCCTGCAGATCCCTTCTCCTTCCCAAAATCACGGAGGGGACACGGCTCGGAGCGGGTCAGCCCATGGCTGGGGCAGGAGTGCAGCAGTGAGGGGTGGTGGTGGGGACAGGACAGCACTTCCTTGAGGCCATGGACCCCCTCAGGACAATGCAAACTTCGTGTTAGAAAAACTTTTGTCCTCTCTGCCACCGGTAAAGCCAGAGATTGCTGGTTTGGCACTGGGGCCGCAGCTTGGGCTGGCTCCATTTTGGATTCATGCAGTGCTCGAAGCAGGGGCCAAACCATGAACTTTTAGAGGAGTCAGGGAGTCCTGCCCGCTGGCCTGGCATCCCTGCTGGCAGCCCTGGGCTGGCACTGGGACCACTGGAATATCCTGGTGCAGAAAATCCCCGTTTGGCCGCAGCCCTGGCTGGCGGCTCCGGGCTCCCGCAGCCCCGTGGCTAATTGCCTGGCTGAGGTTTCTCCTCCTTGGACAAGCGGGTTCCCACATTGAGCTCACCCCACAAGCCATCCCAAAACAGGCTGGCAGGCGCCCAGCCCGGAGTGAGGGTCCCGGGGATGCCCCCGGGCGGTGCCGATGGCGGCGGCAGGAGCGGGGCAGGGATGTTCCTGTGCCCTGCGGTGGCACGGAGCCCTTCCAGCGCTGACCGCTCCTTCCCTGCCCCTCGGCAGCGCCGTCGGCGATGCGAGCGATGGCAGACCAGGCTGCGGTGGCAGCAGACGCCTCTCCAGCCCTGGCAGCGTGCCCGGGCTCACCTCGGCATGGGGACATCGAGGCACCAACGCCCCACGGCGGCGGCAGCCGGGAGGACGGAGGCGGCCGGGATGGCTGCGGGCTCCTTCCCACGGCGGACGGGGACACGAAGCGTCCCGCCTCGCCCCAGCCCGGGGGGATGCTCCTGGCCGACCTCCCGCGGGGCCCCCAGCCCCGGCTGAGCCCGGCCAAGTCGCGCACGGCTCCGTCGTCGCCCAGCGTGTCCCCGTCGGAGAGCCGAGCCGCGCTGCTCCGGCTGCGCGACGCCAGGCTGGAGGACACGAGGAGGCGGCTGTCGGAGGCCGTGCAGGAGCCCCTGAGCCGCCTGAGCCGCCTGATGGCCGAGGAGAGCAGCCCCACGGGCCGGGCCAAGGAGCCGGGGGGCAGCCCCGGGGGCAGCCGCGGGGCCGGGGCCCGCCGGGTGCGGGACTGGACGCCCTGGGAGCCCACCCTGAACTGCCGCTACGAGATCTGCTCCTACGGGGACGTGATCCAGGTGGTGGAGGTGGCGCAGAGAGACACGGACCCCCCGCTCCCACCGGCCGAGGAGCCGCCGCCGGCGCGGTCCGGGGGCTCCGTGCCGGGCAGAGCGCTCGCCACCATCGCCCTCCTCGCCTACGGCTACCTGGTGCTGCCGCTGCCGCCCTACGCCGCCGGGCTCTGCGTGGGGCTGCTCTGCGGGCTGCTGCTGGGCTTCCTCGCCATCCTCCTCCTCGTACCCAGGGCTCCGCCGGCCGCTCGGGGACCGTGGGGCCGCCTGCGCCCCAGGCTGCTCCCGGGGGAGCCGCGGGAACCGCCCCACCTCCAGGTAGGAGAGGGGCGCTCCGGGATGAGGGGCTGGAGGTGCCCGTGGTGAGCGCCAGCAGCCGGTCCCCTGTTCCCCCTTCTCCAGGGCTGGATGAACGAGCTGCACGTGTACGACCCCGAGCTTTTCCACCCGTCGCTCACGCACTCGGTGCTCGCCGTGCTGGACGGGGCCACCCTCACGCTGTCCTACCCCAAGAGCAACATCCCGCGCCGAGCCACCTTCGAGGAGGAGATCCTGGACGCCGTCTTCGTCGGCCACCGCTGCTACGACCTGACCGACGCCAAGGTGAGCCCGGAGGTCCCCACGGGGACCCCCCCCCCACGCCTGGCCCGGCCTCACCCCGCTCTCGGTGCTGCAGGTCTTCCTGTGCCCCCCCAGCCTGGCCCGAAAGCGGACGTGGAACAAGAAATATCCCATCTGCGTGCTCCTCGCCGAGCCGGCCGAGGGAGAGGGCAGCGAGGAGCACGACACGGAGCTGCAGGGGGAGGAGGGGACCAGGAAGGTGCCGGTGGCCGGGCAGGACATCCCGGGGGACGGCAGGGACAGGTGCCTGTACCTGTTTGGGCGGACGGGGCGGGAGAAGGAGGAGTGGTACCAGCACCTCGTGCAAGCCTCCCGTGGGACAGCCAGCAGCCACGGTGACACCAGGGCAGGTGAGGGGCAGCCAGCACGGCCTCTGCTCTGGGCCAGGACTGATCCAGGAGCACAGTGCCTTGGTGGGCAGCAATGAGCACGGAGGGACATGGAGGAGCCCGAAGTGTAGCCAAGAGGGTTCAGCCGGTCAGCACAGGGTGGGTGGCATGTCACTGGCATCATGGACAGGCATCATGTCACCCCTGATGGCATCCTGACCGAACAGATGGGATATTAGGAACAATTCTTTCACTGAGAGGGCTGTGAGGCCCAGGGCAGGGGTGGAGTGCCCATCCCTGGAGGGAGTTAAAGCCGTGTGGATGTGGCACTTGGGGACACGGGTTAGTGCTGGCCTGGGCAGTGGTTGGATTGATGACATTTTCCAAGCTAAAAGAGTCTGTGATTCCACACCCCCAGGCACGGGATGGGCTCCGCAGAGCAGCGGCAGCAGCAGCGGGGGCAGCGCCGAGGACATCCCAGCCACGGATCCCTCCAGGGATGTGTCGGGAAGCACCGAGGAGATCTACCTGGACTACAGCACCTACATGGCCCGATTTGTGCCAGCACAGGGGGCAGCCAGCCCGGAGCGGAGCCCCTCTCACGGAGCTCTGGGCAGCCCCACGCCCACAAAGGTGAGTGGGACAAACCCAGCACTGGGAGCGGGGCTGGAGGCTTCGCACGGAGCCACTTCCAGTCTGTGCATTGTTAGAGCAGCCAAGCCCTGGGGCAGGGGAGCCCAGCACAGCAGGTCCCACTGCTCACGGGGCCACCTCGCTGCAGGGGCTGGTGGCTGCTGTCCCCTCCCACGAGGACACGGCGAGCATGGCCTGGATGAACGCCCTGGTGGGACGCATCTTCTGGGACTTCCTCCGGGAGCAGTACTGGGCAGAGCAGGTGTCCAACAAGATCCAGAAGAAGCTGAGCAAGATCAAGGTGAGAGGCAGGAGCACCAGATCACTCGGGGGAGCCCTGTTCCCAAGGCCCCACGGTGAGTGGTGACTGTCCCCCATGGGGCCTTCCCTCCATCAGCTCCCGTATTTCATGAACGAGCTGACACTGACAGAGCTGGACATGGGCACATCCATCCCCTCGGTGCTCAGTGCCTCCAACCCCACCATCAATGAGCGAGGTAAGAGCCCCACAGAGGCACAGGGACCCCAGTGCTGGCTCTAGGATGGCTTTACAGAGCTGCCAGCCCGGTCCCCAGAGCTGGGAGGGCTTGGCAGTGCACAAGCAGCTCTGACCCCTGTGGTGCTGACCTGCTCTCGCCCTGTCCCTCTCCCTGGCAGGGCTCTGGGTGGACATGGAGGTCACCTACAGCGGCTCCTTGCAGATGACGCTGGAGACAAAGATGAACCTCAGCAAGCTGGGGAAGGAGAGCTCTGCAGAGGAGAGCGGCCCTGCAGAGGCAGGCAGAGAGGGGTAAGGAATCTGTCCATGGGTGGGCTCATCCCGCTCCTCCTGGCCCAGTGAGGCGAGGCCGCTGTCCCCAGAGCAGCCCTGGGGACCGCAGCGATCTCCTGGGGCTCGCAGGGCCAGGCCACGGCTGATCCTGCTGGCAGACAGCGATGCGGAGTCGTCCAGCGCCGGCTCCTCCGACGAGGAAGATGTCACCACTGCAGAGCCCGTGGGAGCCCCCGGGGAGAGGCTGCTCGCCCCGCCTGGCACCGAGGGGTAAGGGGGTGCTGGGGGTCGGTGCCATGGGGGGCACCGGGAGGGGCTGGGGGTGCACGGTGCCACGTCAGCACAGGGGCATGGGCACGGTGTCCCCGGCAGGACACGCACAGCACATCGTGGCAGCTTCCAAAGGGGACTCTGTCGCTGTAGGGCGCTGTGGCAGAGGGCTGGGGGACCCCAAAACCCAGCTGGGGCCCCTCTTGCTTTAGGCACGTCAGCGGGAACAGCACGAGCAGGAAGATCCTGCGCTTCGTGGATAAGATCGCCAAGTCCAAGTACTTCCAGAAGGCCACGGAGAACGAGTTCATCAAGAAGAAGATGGAGGAGGTGTCCAACACGCCGCTGCTGCTGACGGTGGAGGTGCAGGAGCTGGCAGGAACCCTGGCCGTGAACATCCCCCCGCCACCGACCGACCGTGTCTGGTACCAGCTCTCCTTCCCCCACAGGCACATCCTGCTGCCAGCACCCCTTGCTCCCTGCAAGGAGCCAGCTCCGGGGCTTTGGGCTCATCTTGGCCACCAACAGCCCAAGGCTGTTCCCCAAAGGGGCTCACAGACCTCAGGCTCATTCCTCTGGGTCTGCACCCAGGCCCTCACAGATCTGGGGACCCAGAGCTGTCACCTCCTCCCTAGAATCCAGCAGTGGGGCCGCCTGGGCTGTGCCACGTCTTTGGCAGGTGATGCTTTCTGCCTGTTTCCTTTCCCCTCACAGGTACAGCTTCCGAGTGCCCCCGCAGCTGGAGCTGAAGGTGCGCCCCAAGCTGGGCGAGAGGGAGGTGACATTCCTGCATGTCACCGAGTGGATCGAGAAGAAGCTGAAGCACGAGTTTCAGGTGCCTGGGCTGCTCTTCAGGGGCTCAGCAGACCCTGCTGAGGCTTGGGCGTTGCTGCCATCGGGGAGAGTCAGCCTCAGTTCGGGCCAGTTGTTTCTGCAAAAAGCCAACACCTGGTCTGGTCTGGCCAGCTTGGAGCAGTGAAGACACAGAACCCAAATAACGAGCTCAAGGGCTGAGGAAAAGTGATTTCCTCCCATCATTTGCAGCTCTGCCCCAAGCAGGGAGGGTTTGGGGTGTCAGGCAGACACCCCCCAGAAGGGCTGATTCCACTTGTCCGTTCTGGATTGGGGATGTTTGGGAGATTTGTCTTCCCAAGGGTTTGTATTCAGCCTCTCACCTCTGCTCAAAGAGCAGAAATGTCCCCACAGATATTTAGGCCCCCCACAAAAGCCACCCATTTGGATAGTTTCAAAATGCTGGTCCCTCCCCTCTGCTGTGACCGCCCCTGCAGGGGGTTGTCAAAGGTGGCCAGGGCAAAGAAAAACTGTCCCTGCTTGTCCCCACCCCGATATCCAGAGCTGGGACCCTCCTGGGGCTGCTGCTGTGGGGGTGGGAGCTCAGAACCTGCAGTTCACAGCCCCTGCCCCTGACCTGGGTGTGGCTCCTGCCAGGCCACCCCCAGGCAGTGTCCCCGTGGTGCTCAAAGCCACTGATTTGTTGTTCCGGATTCCTCTTTGTAGAAAATTTTGGTGATGCCAAACATGGACGACCTCATCATTCCCATCATGCGCTCTGGCCTGGATCCTTGGCCACCCACCTCGGCACTGCCCCGGGACCTGCCAGCCACGGGGGACAGGAGGCTCTGAAGCACAACCCCAGGGGCAGGGACACTGCCCAGAGCTCAGGGACCTCGCTGGGACACGGGGACAGCCGGGGCCTGGCCACTGACTGCATCCAGGGCTGTGCCTGGATTCATCCTCATCCTCTGCTTCTGCAGATGAGCCTCCTCAAATCCTGCAAGCACACGTTCAGGGCACAGCCAGGCTGCTGGAGACCCAGGAATTCCACGGGCACGCTCCAGGACTCCTGGTCAAGCAGGCAGCTCTGGACAGTGGAGGGCTGGGCTTCCCACTGTCTGGTTCCAAAGAGGGTGCAGGACACCTGGATCGTGGCACCGAAGGAGTTGGGATCATCGCCGATCCAAAATTCCAGCTCTGGGGCATCCCCCCCTCCCCACAGGCAGCTGGGCTGCAAGGAAAGCACGGGTGGGAAAGGATCCCAGGTGAATAAATCCATCGCTGCCCAGCCCTGCCTAGCAGCCCTCTTGCTGTGCACCAATTCCCACCTCTGCCGAGGGTTCCGGCCAGGATCAGGGGGCTTTGAGCAGGGAGGAGCCCCCGGGTTGCACCTTCAGCTTGGCAAAAGCAGTGCTGGAGGTGTGTGGGAGAGGCACTGAGGGGACAGGCAGGGAGCCAGGGCAGAGGCAGGTCATGGGGAGCCCCAGTGTTCCCAGTGGGCACTGGTGCAGAAGTGCTGGAATGTGCTCTGCTCTCTGCTGGATGAGAGGGAGGGGGAGACTTCGTGGTGATTTGGGTGAGTGGGAAAAACTCACTGGGCAAAGGAAAGGGAGGATCCAGAGGGCAGAGCAGGCACTGTCCATGTGGGCCAGTCCCAGATGCCACTTTTCCCATCCCCACCTGCTGAGGAGCCTGAGAACAGGCAAGAGACCCTTCCAGAAGGAGAGAGGAGCAGGCATGGCTTGGAGCCCCTTTATTGCAAGTGCCCAGCCAGGCAGCCTTGGATCTCTGTCCTTAGGGCTCTTCCTGCACACCTGGCTTCTCCTTCACCAGATGTTTCTTCTGGGGGCCCTGGAAGAGAGCAGAAAGGAGAGTTTGGATTTAGGGACACACAGACCTGGCCTGCATGGCTGTGTCTGGGCTGTGGCGACCAGAAAGGCAGCTTGGGCCAGCAGCTGAAAAATGGGGTTATCCCACAGCAGATCAATCCTATGGGAGCAGGTGGCAGGAATTACTCATGTCCCTCAACTTCCAGACAAATGTGATGTTTTACCACAGAATCCAAGGGGGAAAATGGCAAAGGAAAGAGCTGCACCCAGGTCAAACCTCCTCCTGTCACCGAGCTCCTCGTCACAGCAGCTCAGGGCTGGCAGTGACACAACAGGCTCCTGACACTGAGCTGAAGGAAATCAGCTTAACCTCTAAAGAGCTCTGCAAAGGCAGAGCCTAACCAATCCCCCTGCCAGCACTAAGGAGGCTTAGGCAGCTTCACATGGCATTTCTGGCTGACAGGCCAGATCCAGACCCAGTTTACGTCTGCGTGGGACCCAGGCAGTTGTTTCTTTCCCTACTCCTTCTCCCTCTCCTGGTTTACTCAGTGCTTCCTCCGCTTCAGACTCAGACTCGCACCAGCCTGGTGAAGGCTGCAAAACTATTCAGGAAACTGCTGTGTTTACATTATTTAATTATACTAATTGTTGCCCTGGATTTAAGAAAAATACACTGCTTGGCCTTCTTGAAAGCTTCTGACAAAAGCACCACAAATTTGCATCTGAATTTGACCCAAACTTTCTTTCCTCTGAGAATATTAAAGCTATAAATCATTCCAAACAAATCAAAGCAGTGCACAATTCCAAGTGAAAGGCACCATATGGCCAAGACAGTGCCCGCCAAGTTAACTGCTTGTTTAAAACTTCCCGTGGTGAATGGGAACTGGTTGCCCATATGGTCTTTTATTTGCTGGTTGAGCTGTCTTGGATCCCTCACACAACCATCCTGTTCTTCCTTAGCCCCATTTCTGCTGTGTGAACTGAACTCACGGCTGCCTTTAGGCAAGAGAGCCTCAAACATTCACTTGGCTGTTGTTGTATTGAGAAACAGGTCACAGAATTATGGAATCATAGAATCCTGGGATGGCCTGGGTCGGAGGGGACATAAAACTCATCCAGTTCCACCTCCCTGCCCATGGACACCTGGAAGATGCTTGGTTGGAGTCAGTCAGTTGCTGTGGCCCCCCGATGAGCTGGAGGCAGCCCGAGGAACTCACCATGAAAGCTCTCTTTTCCTGAGCTGTCTGGAAGCGGCCGTGGCCGAATTTGGAAGTGGTGTCAATGAATTTGAGCTCGATGGCTTCATGGGCCCGGCGGCTCGTGTGCACCAGGAGGGACTGGGAAAGAACAGCCACAACATCAGGAGCATCGCCACAGAAAGTCAGGACGGCTGGTCTCATGGAGGCAGGGTTGGAATAGCCTCTAAAGAAATATCTCCTCAAAAATCCGTGTTCTCAGAGCAACACCCCGGTGCTCAGGTGGTGGAGAGCTTGCAGAGCTGCTCTTTGCTCAGCATTGCACAGAATCAACCAGGCTGGAAAAGATCTCTGAGATCACCAGGTCCAACCTATGACCTGACCTTGTCACCCAGACCATGGCACTGAGTGCCACATCCAGTCTGTCCTTAAACACCAGTGACTCCACCACCACGTCCCTGGGCAGCCATTCCAATGCCCAATCACCTTTCTGTGACAATCCAAGGTTTCATTTCTGAAATGAACCACAGCCCTCAGAGCTCTGAAGCTCTCCAGCTCCATCCACCTGCCAACACTGCACCAAGGACCCGCCCAGTGTCCCTGCCCAGCACTTGGAGGGTTCTCCACGTGGGGAATGTGTTCCTGGGGAGCTGCAGCCCATCCCAGCCTGCTGCCCTCACCTTGCGGAGGGTGAGCACGCGCTTCCTGGTGCCCACCACGCAGCCCTTCAGCATGAGGAAGTCGTTGTTGACCTCCCCGTAGTGAGGGAAACCACCCTGTGGGGAGAGCAGAGGGGTTGGTGGGCAGGAGAGCTGGCGGGGAGAGTCACAGCCCTGTCACCCCTCGGCCCTCACCAGAGGCGTGATGGTCTTCTCGGTGATGTCGTAGTGCGTCGAGGCGTTGTTCCTCACCACTTTGCCATCCTCCACGTGGATCCCGTGGCCAATGCGGTAAATCTGGGAACGCACAGGCAGCGGAGATGGAGACTCTCCTGCCCCTTGCTGAGGAGCTTCACAGGCTGGCAGAATCCCCCACACAATCGCGTGGTTTCCACCACGGCGTGCCCTCAAGCAGCGGAAAAGCACCAGGAAAGACAGGGAGATGTCCAGGGCAACATCCAGGAGGATGCGGGGAGCTGAGGGCACCGTGGGAAGGAGGATGGTGACAGGATGGGAGGCCTGAGGGAGCTGCCCTGGGCCATACCTTCTTGTTGATCTCGGTGCGGTGGTGGTAGCCCTTCTGGCCAGCCCGGGCGATGGAGTAGCCCACGCGGGCCGGGTGCCAGGCCCCGATGCAGGCCACCTTCCGCAGGCCCTTGTGTGTCTTCCTGGGCAGCTTCTTGGTGTGCCAGCGGCTGGTCACCCCTGGGAGCGTGGGAACAGCGGGCAGGGTCAGCAGGGAGGGGCTGGGGAAGGACAGTCTCACCACTCTCCTGAGGGACAATCCCATGGCTCTCCTGAGGGACAATCCCATTGCTCTCCTGAGGGACAGTCCCATGGCTCTCCTGAGGGACAGTCCCATGGCTCTCCTGAGGGACAATCCCACCATTCTCCTGAGGGACAATCCCATTGCTCTCCTGAGGGACAATCCCATTGCTCTCCTGAGGGACAGTCCCACCACTCTCCTGAGGGACAGGCCCACCACTCTCCTGAGGGACAGTCCCATGGCTCTCCTGAGGGACAATCCCATTGCTCTCCTGAAGGACAGTCCCATCATTCTCCTGAAGGACAGTCCCACCACTCTCCTGAAGGACAGTCCCACCACTCTCCTGAGGGACAGTCCCATGGCTCTCCTGAGGGACAATCCCATGGCTCTCCTGAGGGACAGTCCCATGGCTCTCCTGAGGGACAATCCCATGGCTCTCCTGAAGGACAGTCCCATCATTCTCCTGAAGGACAGTCCCACCACTCTCCTGAAGGACAGTCCCACCACTCTCCTGAGGGACAGTCCCATGGCTCTCCTGAGGGACAATCCCATTGCTCTCCTGAAGGACAGTCCCATCATTCTCCTGAAGGACAGTCCCACCACTCTCCTGAAGGACAGTCCCACCACTCTCCTGAGGGACAGTCCCATGGCTCTCCTGAGGGACAATCCCATGGCTCTCCTGAGGGACAATCCCATTGCTCTCCTGAAGGACAGTCCCATCATTCTCCTGAAGGACAGTCCCACCACTCTCCTGAGGGACAGTCCCATTGCTTTCCTGAGGGACAATCCCATGGCTCTCCTGAAGGACAGTCCCACCACTCTCCTGTGTGACAGTCCCATCATTCTCCTTTAGGACAGTCCCATGGCTCTCCTGCAGTTCTCAGAGGAGGCTCTGTTGGGAGGAGACCAGGAGCTGTTCTCACTTCCCAGGGCTCTGATCAGACCGGGAGGTGCTCCATGCACACACCCAGGGACGCCCACCCCCCTGCACGTGTGGGGTTTGTGAGACATTCACACCATCACAGGATGGTTTGGATTGGAAGGGACCATAAAGACCATCCAGTTCCAAGCCCTGCCATGGGCAGGATCACCTCCCATTAGAGCTGGTTGCTTTGTGTACTGACAGTGCCTCTGAGCCTCCTGGGAGGAGGCCTTCACTGGCCTTAATGTCAGGGAAAATCTTTCCACCAGAGGTTACTTTGTCAGCTCCTCTGTATCTACATCAGAGGTGCCCCTGCTGAATTTTTCCCTTGCTGGAATCCCTGAGATTAAGGAAACCGAGCCCTGCCACAACAGAAGTGGATGTCACGCTTAAGATCCCGAGGCTTTTTGCTACTCCCTCTTCAAAAAGTTAGGGGTTCTCAGCGTGGTGAACACTGTCCTACCCCAAAACCACCTGATGGGCAGAGCCAGGTGTGAGAAGGACAGCCCCAAACCCCCGTACCTTTCATGCCGTGCCCCTTGGTGACGCCGATGACATCGATCATCTCGTTCTGGCTGAAGACACTGTGCACAGAGATCTGCTTCTCCAGCCTCTCCCGGACCCAGTCGACCTTCTCAGCCACTGTCCCCCCATTCAGCTGGATCTCCATGATGTGGGCCTTCTTCTGCCTCAGTGGGAGCAGCCTCATCTGCAGCACACAGTGCCTTAGGGTGACACGTGGCCCCTCACCCCACAGACAGGAGGGTGCAGCAGGGCTGGGTCACTCACAATTTGTGAGGGGCACAGGGGTGAGCAGAGCCACTGCTTCACCTCTCTGCCACTGTCACCCCCTTTCAAAGCAGCCCTGGGTCAGCAGCTCTTTGTTTCTGGGACTTTATGGAGCCAACTCCTTGTCCTTGAGCCCAGAGACCCTGTCTGGCCTTGAGCCAACTTAGCTCTCCCCCAGGCCCCAAAGCAGCCCTTAAATCCAGGGATCAGCATTAAAATGGGCCCCATGTGTATCCAGCAATCAGCATCTGGCAAAACTGTGCCTGCCCGTGGGGTTATTTTTGCCCAAAACATTTGACACCAGTTGCTAATTTGAGGTGATCATGAGGTCCCTTGCTGACACGGGACTCAGGACCTGCCCAGGCTCTGCCCTCCTCCTGCTCTCCTCCACGGGGTGTGTGTGGGCTCCCATTGGGATCTGGGGGCTCCCCCGTGTTCCCAAACCATGGCAGCCCTGGAGCAGGAGCTCTGGGAGGGGACTGGGAGGTCCAGGAGGCAGCTGGGAAGGTCAGATAGCACGTCCCATCACCATCTGAAAGAGCCTCTGCTCTCTCAGAGCAGAGACCCCACCTAAACACCCCCTGATCCCATTTCCAGGCCCTTCAGAGCTGAGGAAGCCCCCGAGCCCCCTGCCCATGCCAGGGGGAGGCTCTGACCTGTGTGTGCATAATGACACGGATGACCTTGCAGTATTTCTTCATGGCTGCAAAATCCTTCTCCAGCTGCCTTTTCCCAGCCTCATCCTGCCATTTTTTGCAGTACTTGGTGAACGCCTTCTTCTTGCTCTTGTGCCTAGGGACAGAAGTGGTTTAACACCCATCAGAGCTGATAAAGGGCTTGTGACAGCGCAGAGAGGGGACAGGTCACCTTGACAGCCACCTCCTCGGAGGCACAAGGAACCTGTGGATACCTGAGCCTCACCTGACTGTCAGGACCTTGAGGTGGGAAGAGGGAGGTGGATAATGAGCCGTGAAAAGGGCTTGTTCAAGGGTAATTCAAACCTTTCTGCATGAGGAATGCAGTTGTCTCCCACTGACTGACTCAGCGCCGTCAAAACTGGCACAAAATCAGAGGCAGGAGAAAGCAGGGATGGGAGGCTTGGGGTGGGTGGGTCTCCATGGAGCTATTACAGGAGATTCCTGCAGCCAGGAAACCACAAAGGCACTTCCCTGCTACCTGGGGGTACCCGAGCCTCACCTGACTGCCAGGGGCTTCGGGTGGGAAGAGGGATGAGCCGTGAAAAGGGCTGACAGGAGAAAACAGGGATCGGAGGCGTGTGGTGGGTGGGTGTCCATGGTGCTGTTACAGGAGACACAATTCCTACAGCGAGGAAATTCCTGTTCCCACTTCCCTCTCTGCTGAGGGGTGTTGATATTTATGAGGGCCAGGGGCCACATTCTGCATCGATTTTCCCCCTGGCAAATCTGGTTTCAGTCCAGCTCAAGGATTCCACTGAACTGGGGAGCCGAGGAGCCCGAGCTACAGGAGGGAAAAGGAACCTGCCATACGATATCGTGGAGAGAGCTAACTTGGTTCGGCTATTAGAATAAATTTACATATGCAAACGCTGCTCCCCAGCATCGGGCCGTCTGCAGTGTCCCTGTGCATGACTAAATAGGCAGCAGTTTCACTCCACAGGAGCTGAGCTGTTTGGGCATCCCGGAGAGCCTGTGGAATTCCTGCCAGAGATCCCTCACAGGCAGCGCCCCAGGAAACCCCCACTCTGGGAATCCCAGGATCACTGAGGTTGGAAAAGCCCTCCCAGATCATCGAGTCCAACCTGTGACTGATCCCCACCTTGTCCCCCAGCCCAGGGCACTGAGTGCCACATCCAGGGGTGCCTTGGACACCTCCACTGCTGGCACCAGTGTTGGATGACCCTTTTTGGGAGCACGTACCAGTTCTTGTAGAAGCGCCGCCGGCACTCGTCGCTGATGTGCTCGGCAAAAACAGTCTTGAAATTCCTCAAGCCCTTGGGTGTCTCGATGTAGCCCACGACCCCCACCACCACCATCGGCGGGGTCTCGATGATGGTCACGGCCTCCACCTCCTCCCGCTTGGAGATCTCTGCAAGGCAGCACAGGGAAGTGGTGCCCGGCATCCTCTGGGATCATCCCCTGGAGGATTCCCGCTGTCACAGACAGTGCTGGGGGCACGTTTGGTCTCAGCCTTCCCACCTCCCAAACCACCACTCGGCATCCCAGTGTGCAGAGTTCCAGGCTCAGCCCATGCTGAGCTGGCCTTTGACCGTGCAAGATCTAACCCAGAAGCGTGGGCTCCAACCACGCCTTTCCATAAACAGCCCTTCCCAAGGAGCCTCTTCCCCCACTTTCCCTCGTGGACAAGCCTTACTGAGGCCAGGCCGGTGCACCTCCCGCACAGTGTGGGTCATGCCAGCCTTGTAGCCCAGGAAAGCTGTCAGGTGGACTGGTTTGCTGGGGTCGTCCTTGGGCCAGGCCTTCACCTTCCCGCGGTGCCGGCGGCTCCGCTTGTGGGGCAGGAAGCCCAGGTGGCCGTGCCTGGGCGCGGAGAACTTGCGGTGGGACTGCGGAGGGGAGCCACAAAGGGAGGCTTCACTCCCAGCTCCCCAGGAAGATGGGGAGAAGGGAAACACGACAAGAACACAACAAAAATCCCCCCCCGCCTTTCAGATGGGAATGCCACAGAGACTCCGGAATCTTCCCTAACAGTGCGGGATTTTGTTCAAACTTTTGTCACGTATATGGAAAAATGGCATAGAATGCTGGAATGGTTTGGGGTGGAAGGGACTTTAAAGCCCATCCAGTGCCACCCCTGCCATGGCAGGAACACCTTTTACCATCCCAGGTGCTCCAAGCCCCGTCCAGCCTGGCCTTGGGCACTGCCAGGGATCCAGAGGCAGCCACAGCTGCTCTGGGCTGTGCCAGGGCCTCCTCACCCTCACAGGGAAAGGATTTCTTCCTAACACCCATTCTAAATCTACTCTCTGTCAGCGTGAATTTACTAAATTTCTGGACAAATTATGCCACTTCAATAAAAAAACTTCACATGATCTCCCTCCTTCAGCTTCTTCTGAAGGACTTTGAAGGAGAAGTACATTCTTTACTAGGTCTGTCCTTCCGTGCTCTTAATTATAACAATTTTTTTTGTATCCTGGCCTGCTTGGAATTCCTGGGCTTCGTGTCGTTAAGGCAAATGCCACAAAACAAGCGCAGCCAAGGACTGGGAGAACAGGGGAAAGGATGCCCAAAGGAATGGGCAACAGGAGCATGCAGAGGTTCTGAAGGCACCTTGAAAGCCAGATGAGGAGAGATAAACACATAAACCTCAACCACAAGCAGCGAAGGGTTAGTCCTGCGCCCACTGCAGCTCCTTCCTAGCTCAGATCAGCCCCAGCGCCCGGCCTGCGCTTTCCACCAAGCTCCTTTTCCAGCCCGAGTGGAATTCAGGATTCTGACCCCGCTCCTGGCACCACCAGGGGCATAACCCAGCCCTGCTCGCCGACCCTCGCACACAAGCGGCTCCAGCAGAGCTCTACCGACCATGGGACGTCTTCAGCCCGGGGCAGCAGCAGAGAGAGGCCGTCAGGAAGTGCCTCCCCACATTAATACTTAAGACGGGTATGAAGACACAAATTTAGCCACTCGCTTCACCCGCTGCGATATTCATTTCATTCCTGGCAGGTTGGACACGACAGTTGTGGTGTGGTAAAGGTCAGTGGCGGCTGGCTCAGTTTACGCTTCTCCCTCCTGAACAACTCTGGTGCGAACGGCAGGAATTAGGGGCACTTTCCCGAATTAGGGCAGTTTCCAAGAGGGGTAGCACGCACCCAGAGCTGTGAACACCTGCGCCAGGTACCCCCAGAGCTGTGAACTCCTGTCGTCCTGGTTATCAAGAGTTTTCTAAAGCCTTCTGAGTTTTCGTTCTTGTAGAGAACTTTCTCACACAACTTTCTGTAAATAACCTGTTGTTTTGCATTCTTTCACAGAGGCGGAGAAATTTGATGTACAGGTAGTTTGTGCAGTGTCGTTGGAGAGGTGGCACGTTCACCCTCCAATCCACTGGCGCCTTTTGAGAACTATAAAAGATTGGAGTCAGAAAAAATAAAGTAGTCTCTTCATCGTGACCAAGGCTGTGGTGCATCGTTTTTGCTTGTGTCATTTGGTGACAAACACCTGCACCAGGTACCCCCAGCACGGGCTGAGAATCCCTCTGTCAGCCCAGGGTTGTGATCCTGACTGGAAAAGAGATTGAGACAATTCATCTCAGAATCACAGAGCAGTTTGGATTGGAAGTGTGAAAAACGCCAATCACTTGGTTTTTTAAAATTTTAAAGTTTAATATTAATAAAATGGTTATAAAAATAGTAATACTATTAGAGTAATAAAAAATTAGAGTTAGGACAATTAGAAGACAATAAAAAGCAAAGAATTATGGACGTCCAGATGCTCTTGGGCACTTAAGCCATGACAAGCATGCCTTGTGAACAAAGGAATCACCTTAAAAGCAATAGCTTGTTGCATATACAAAACACTTTATGGTTATGCATATATTTTATTTAAAACAAGAACTTCTTCTGGTACTTGTCAAAAAGTTTCTGTTAATTCCCAGGCGCCTTTGAGCCTCAATCAGGCTTGAAGAAGTTCGTTTCTGTTGATAAGGAAAACCATAAATTCCTCTTCTCTGGAAAATTTAGGGGTTTCTGTAATTGTTATCCTTGTGCGAAGAATTCCTTGATTATCTCATCTCTGTCTTGAGATAGTTAAAAAGTATCTTACATAGTATAGTTTCTATTTTAACACCGTGTTATAACCTAAAAATACATTCAACACACTACTTGAGAGAATTAATACAGCGTAACTTTCCAACATTACACATATAATATTCACTGTAACTATTGCGTAAAGCCAATCATAAAATATGCATTTTTCACAGCAGGGACCCAAGGGCACCAGAACCACGGGCAGGAACCGATGCCAGGCAGAGCTTTATCCCCGTGCGGTCACCGAGCACAGATCCCCACAGAGGCTGCGGAGTCTCACTCACCGGGGATATCCCAAAGCCGTCCGCTCCCAGTCCTGCGCCATGTGCTGTGGGACGGCTCTGTGAGCTCTGTGAGCAGGGATGGGGACAGCCGGGACACGCTGTGGGCTTTTCCAACCCGCGCCGTCCCGGGATTCCGGGATCCCCTCACGGAGGAGGGAGCCGCGGACTACAACTCCCGGCGTGCCCCGGGGCCGCCGCCGCATTCCCGCGCCCGGCCCCCTCGGGGGGGGGGGGGGTCGCCGCCATATTGCCGCGCTCCCGCCCCCTCAGGGGTCGCCGCCATCTTTCCGCGCCGCCGCCGCGATGCCGGAGGATCACGACTGGGAGGCGTACAAGGTGCCGCCGACCCGCACCCCCGTCTCCGAGAGGACCACGTCGGTGCCCAACCCCGTCGACTACTTCCAGACCGCCTTCAACTATGTCTTCGACGCGCCCGTCACCTTCATCCGAGGTAGCGGCGGGACGAGACATCCTCTCCCCCACCCCCGGCCCCCGCCCCGTGGGAGTTGAGCAGCGACGCGGGGACGGGGACACCGGGATGGGCACACCGGGGCACGGGGCAAAGGCGTGAGGACACGGCCACCCGGACAGGCAAAGGGCACCCGCAAGGACACAGGGACACAGGGACACCGGTCCTGACAGTAACAGCACAGGCAGAGGGACAGGACACTGGGACATGGCACGTTGACAAGAACACAGCATGGACGTAGGGGCATGGGAGACAGACAGATACGCGGCGTGGACAGAGGGGCAGACACAGGGACATGAGACACAACGTGTAGACGAGCATACATAGACAGGGGACACGCAGAACACAGCACGGACACAGGGACATGGGACAGACAAGAACACAGCTTGGGTAGTAGGACAGACACAGGGACATGGGACACAGACAACACAATATAGGTAGTGGGACCGGGACATGAGATAGCACGGACACTGTGACAGATACAGGGACATCGGGACACAGCTCACACTGGGAGAGGTGCAGGGACACAGTAACACAGCGGGGACAGGACATGGGACACAGCACAGCGGAGCAGACACACAGCTGGGCATGAGCTGGGCACTGTGGACCCGCTGCTGCTGCTGGGGAAGGTGGCACCAGGGCAGTGCCAGCTCCGGGGCTGTGCTGCCCTCGGGGTGTGTGACCGGGCTGTCCCTGCAGACTGGATCGAGCGGTGGCAGAACAAGAACAAGTTCTACTACTACCACCAGAAGTTCCGCCGCGTGCCTGACCTGAGCCAGTGCCTGGAGGGTGACTACCTGTGCTACTACGAGGCCGAGGCTCAGTGGAGGAGGGACAGGTAGGGCTGCCCCTGGACTGTCCCCAGGCGAGGCCACAGCAGAGCACACAGCTCTGGGACCTGCAGCATCTTGGTGGATGCTGGGGTGCTGAGGCAGCACCTCCAGCCCACCCCATTAAACATCAGTGGTCCTGCTGTCCCTGTCTGGGCATGGTGGCATTAGGGACCAGGGCGCTGAAAATCCCAGGGCTGACATTCCAGAGGGTGTCCTCACCCCTTGGTTCAACTTTTCTGTCGTCTCGTGGCTGCTGTTGCACTGCTCACCATCTTTCCCGCAGGATGGTCGATCAGGAAATCGTGGAGATAGTCCGGGAGAGGGTGGCTGCGTGCAAGCAGAGGGAAGGGCCCAACCAGTTCCAGAACTGCGCCAAGGAGGTGGCGCTGCTGGCACAGGTCACCAAGGCCTACCAGGACAGATGTGAGTGTGGCAGCAGCACACAGGGCAAGGGCTCTAAACGCAGGGAAGGGGGCTCTGAAACACACAGGGCTCGTGGGAGGCACTGCTCAGGCCTCTCCTTTCCTTTTTCAGACGGTGACCTAGGTTACCACGGCAATGCACGGACATGCCTGATGAAGCAGAAGCACAGGATGATGGAGGAGAGGAAAGCAGCACAAGAAAATCAGTAGAGCTGCAACAGTTCCTCCCTCCACGGTGCTGGTATCCCAGTGCATGTTGCTTCCTTGGCCTCCACAATAAACAGACATCTGTACAGTTGGGCTCTGTATTTGTTCTTTAAAGAGCTCTGCAAGCCCTCAGCTCCAACACCTGGGGCTGCTGCCTCTGTTGGGGTTTGTTCTCTGGACCTTTTCCTCTCCTCCACGAGCCTCCAGAACATTCCGTGTGCTGCTCTGCCCTGGCTCTGAATTCCCTCAGTCCCAGTAAAGATGAAGTGCCCAAGGCCACGCTGGACAGAGCTTGGAGCAGCATTGTTTAGTGGAAAGTGTCCCATGGCAGGAGCATGGATGAGCTTCCAGGTCCTTTCCAACCCACCCCATTCAGTGGTTTGACCCAGCTGCCCTGAGCACCAACCCCCGTCACACCAAGCACCGACTCCTGGTTCTCTGATACTTTATTCTCCTACAAAACCCGTTAGGTGGTGGCCACAGCGGCTGCCTGGGTCCTCTGCACCGACACTCTCGTGTGGGTCTTGGCCAGATGATCAGTGAACTCCTGCAAAAAACACCAACGGGGTTATTCCCCCAAACCCCTCTCACGGGTTCCTCAGCACCACTCCCACCCCTCGTGTGCACTGGGGCTGGGGTGGCTCAACTCCATACCTACCAAACTTTGGGTACAGAAATTAAATTTTAGGGGCAAGGTTTGAGCTGTGAGTTACCAAAATGCTCTTACCTGGTAAGGAGACTTGGTGAAGACAGTCTCTTTCCAGAGGTCAGGAGTCAGGTAGCTGTAGGTTTTGGAGATGGCATCGAAGGTGGCTTTAGCTGCAGAGAGATGTCACACACTGCCCGTCAACAGCTGCAGAACCAGCCCGCTGATCCAACCCACAGCTCCAATACACCCCCGTCACGAAAATGTGGAATTTTGAAAGGACCAGGGAGACAGCGAGGGTCTCTCTGACGAACCCACAAAGCTCAGGTTGCTCTCTCTCTCCAGTTACGACGATTACACTACGGCACACAAGTGCAATCGCGCAGATTGGGAGATTCAGGAGTGTCCAGGGTGCAAACCCCACGTTTGTGTCATTAAGTGTGACACAACCTGCAGCAGGACTGACTGCACTGTCAGCAGAACTCACGGCTTCTCCTTCACCACCACCAAACGGAGGCGCTGTGCCCCACGAGCGGCAGAAGTGGCCCCAGGCCCCGTGCCAGCCCCAGAGCTCACCGAAGTTGCCGAGGGTGGCCGTGCAGCCCCGCGCCGACGTGTAGCAGTCATCGATGCCAGCCATCATCAGCAGCTTCTTGGGGACGGGGGCGGACACGATGCCGGTGCCGCGGGGGGCCGGGATCAGGCGCACCAGCACGGAGCCGCAGCGCCCGGTGACCTGCGGGGACACGAGGGCTCAGCCCCAGAGCACCGCCCCAAAGAGCCCCAGGGCCAGGCCAGGGGGACGCTCACCTTGCAGGGCACCGTGTGCGGCTTCCCGATCTTGTTGCCCCAGTAGCCGCGTCGCACGGGCACGATGGACAGCTTGGCCAGGATGATGGCCCCGCGGATGGCCGTGGCCACCTCCTTGGAGCACTTCACCCCCAGCCCCACGTGGCCGTTGTAGTCCCCGATGGCGACGAACGCCTGCAGGCAGAAGAGGAGTTTTCGGTGCTCCACGCAGGGCTAACGCCGTGGTGTGTGCTCAGCTGGGTCTCACAGCTCACCCCCAAACCCTACACACGGTTCTCAAAACCCGTTCTTCCCCTCAGAGTTCGTCCTTCAGCCAGAACCAGCCAAGCACTGGGATTCAATTCCCTGCTGCAGCCTCGCTCTGGTCAGAACTCCCCACGACAGCATTCCCTACTTATAACCAACAGTTCTCCCTGGAAACCCAACACTGCTGTGCAAGAACAACTGAATTTTGCCGTGTCAGAAAAGTCTTCTTAAAAAGAAGTTTGAAAGTCTTGCAGCCCGACTTCTGGGCCAGTGCTGGTTTAAAGAACATCTGCACATGTTCACTGATATTTTAAAGTTAATACATTTAACAAACTACTAATAGTCCTCACAGCAAAATACTTATTTACTAGATGTGACAGTAGAAGAGATTTGGAGTCATTAAAATGCCACTAAAAATGCAGACAGGGAAGCTGTGAACAGGAGGATCCAGAAAAACAGGATTACCTTGAACCTGGTGCGCTGCCCAGCACGGGTCTGTTTCTGCACAGGCATAATCTTCAGCACCTCATCTTTCAGCGAGGAGCCCAGGAAGAAATCGATGATCTCCGACTCCTGCAAGAGTCAGGCACTGAGCACACGGGAATCACGGAATCTGGGATGGTTTGGGCTGACAGGGACCTCAAAGGCCAGCTAATCCAACCCCCTCCCAAGGGCAGGGACACCTTCCTCTGTCCCAGGCTGCTCCAAGCCCCAGCCAGCCTGGCCTGGGACACTGCCAGGGACCCAGGGGCAGCCACAGCTTCTGTAGGAATGAATCTGCGCCTCACCACCTTTACAAGGAACAATTCCTTCCCAATATCCCATCTGATCCTACCCCAAATCCCTCTCCAGCTCTCCTGGAGCCCCTTTAGGCTCTGAGGTGTCCCCGGAGCCTTCCCTTCCCCAGGTGAACAACCCCTGATCTCCCTGCTGGCTCTTGGAGCATCTCCCTGACCCTTCGCTTCCACGTCCACAGCACCTCACCTTGATGGGAAGCGAGAAGAGATAGATCTCCTCAAGAGACTTGATCTTCATATCCTTGACCAGGCGACCGAGTTTGGTGACAGGAATCCACTGGCAGAGAAATCCACGGGCAAGAGTCACCAGGCGGCAGCACCAGCCGGGACCCGGCTGTGCTGGCCCACCCTCGGGGCTGGCAGCACCCCCGTCCCGCATCCCCGCTCACCTCCTTATCCTCGGCTTTACCTCCGCGGGCCCCGCGGCCTCTCCCGCGGCCTCTCCCGCGGCCGCGCCCGCGGCCCCGCAGCCCGGTCCCGAATCCACCGCGGAAGCCCCCGCGGGCCGCTCCCGCTCCTCCCGCAGCACCGGCGTCGTCCGCCATTTGCTGGAACAAAGCGGGACGTCAGGCGGGCCGCGGCGGGCGCGGATGGCGCCGGATGCGCCGGGCCGGGCCGGGCCGCCGCCGCCGCCATACTTACGTGATCCCTCAGCGTAGAAGGCCGCGCTGTGGCACCGCGCGCTATTTATACCGCGCGGGGCATCTCGCGAGAGCAGCGCCAGCCCCGCAAGCTGAATGAGGAATACACCGCGGGCGGGAATGGACGGTTCGTGCTGAATTATACAGAGCGCGGGGCGGGCGCGGCTCCCGCGCTAAAGGGGCGCGCAGGGCCGGAGCGCGCAGAGCGCGGCGGGGCGGCGGCAGGTGAGGAGCTGCGGGTGCGCGGCAGGGAGGGCACTGCCGCATCGCCCTCCTTCCCTGCGCCTTCCGCCTCTGGAGAACGCTGCTGGGAAATGGTTATGGTGCTGCCCGAGCCGGAGCCCGGCCGGCTGGGCTGCAGGGAGCGTCCCGGCACGGCGCTCCCGGGGGGCCGCGGTAGCGCCCGGCGCGGTCTGAAAATCATTCGGGGTCTGCCGTGTCCCCGGGTGAGATAACGGCGCCCAGAGCATCGGGAACATTAAGCTTATTGCCCGCTGTGTGTGGGCAATGAAACCCATGTTCCCATAAGCGCCGTGCCCCCCTGCGGGCCCCGCGGGGCTCGAGGGGCCGGCTCTCAGCTTTGTTCCCTGCTCCAGGTGCCGTTCGGGGCTGCGCTGCCGCTCCCACGGCGATCCCTTCCCCGGAGGAGCGGTGAAGAGCACGGGGCTGCCGTGATGGACGGCGACGCGGGAGTCGCGGCTGGCAACGATTCGTTTTTATATTTTAACGTGCAATAAAAGACGGAATGCGTAAAAGATGGAGCGTCTCTTTTTCTTTGTAATTATCCAAAGTTCTATTTCACGCTTCCTCGGGGCGGTTTTGCTGGAGAGCGCTCCGGATGGCGGAGGAGATGCAGCGCAGGAGCCGCTCGGGGCCGGGCTGCCGCCGCTTTCCCGGAGGAACGGGAGCTTTGATCCCGTTCCCGGAGCCGCGCCTTGCCCGCGCCCCGCGTGGCGCTGCCGGCGCCCCTCGCTCACGTCACTGGAGGGGCCGGAAGTGCTCCCTCACTTCCCGGAAGTGCCGGCCGGAAGCACGTGGGCCGCGGCCATGGCGGACTCGGAGCCGGCCGCCGCCGCCGTCCCCGTGCGCTTCAAGAGCAAGTGAGGCACCGGCGGGACCGGGCTGGGGCTGCGGGGGCGAGCGAGGGGCCGGGCTGGGCCGGGCCGCCGCCGCTCCGCTTTAACGGGGCCTTGCCGCGCGTCTCTTTCCCTTCCAGCTACGCCGCGACGCGGAAGATCGAGCCGTTCTACAAAGGAGGGCGAATCCAGGTAATCCCGGCTCTGGAGGGACACCGGGGAATGTCGCGCCTCCTGGCTCTAACGTCCCCGGTCCCTTTTCTGCAGATCAGCCGCGATGGGAAGTTCATGTTCTGCCCCTGTGGGAGCAAAGTCAACGTCATCGATGTGGAAACGGGAGCGCTCCTGCACAGCCTCCAGCAGGTGACCGGGATCGGCCGCTCCTGAGCGGTTTGCGAGGCTCCCGGAGAGTTTTCTCAGTGTGGATACAAAGCTCGCAGGAGTGAGGAGTGCAGGGAGGCTGGGAACGGACCATTAAGGTTTTGGGCGGTCCCCGAGCTGTGCTCGGTGTCAGCAGAGCCGCGTGGAGAAGGGAGCTCGGAGATCTCTCCAGGGACGGATTAACCGTGGCATTCCCATTCTGTTTTCCCAGGATGAGGAAGAGGATGTCACAGCATTCGTGCTGAGCCCTGATGACGAGGTGGGTTTGTGCTGGGGGCCGTGAGCAGCCTGGGACAGGCTGAGCCAGGAATGGGGGGAATTTTGGGGAGTCCGTGCAGGGCCAGGGCTCGGACTCGACGATCCTTGTGCATCCCTTCCAGCTGGGGATATTCCATGGTTCTGTTCCACACCCTGTGTGCTTCCTGAGGTCCCCGGGAGCCTTCTCAGGGGGTCATGCTCGGGGCTGTGGGTCACTCTCAGAGCTGTGGGTCACACTCGGGGCCGTGGGTCACCCAGAGCTCTGGGGCACTCTCTGGGCCATGGGTCACACTCAGAGCCGTGGGTCACACAGATCCGTGGGTCACACAGAGCTGTGTGTCACACAGAGCCGTGGGTCACCCAGAGCTCTGGGGCACTCTCAGGGCCATGGGTCACACCCAGAGCCGTGGGTCACACAGATCCATGGGTCACCCAGAGCCGTGGGTCACTCACAGATCCATGGGTCACTCACAGATCCATGGGTCACCCAGAGCCGTGGGTCACCCAGATCCATGGGTCACAGATCCATGGGTCACACAGATCCGTGGGTCACACAGAGCCATGGGTCACAGATCCGTGGGTCACACAGATCCATGGGTCACACAGAGCCATGGGTCACAGATCCGTGGGTCACACAGATCCATGGGTCACACAGAGCCATGGGTCACAGATCCGTGGGTCACACAGATCCATGGGTCACAGAGCCGTGGGTCACACAGATCCGTGGGTCACACAGAGCCATGGGTCACAGATCCGTGGGTCACACAGATCCATGGGTCACAGATCCGTGGGTCACAGATCCATGGGTCACCCAGATCCGTGGGTCACACAGATCCGTGGGTCACCCAGATCCGTGGGTCACAGATCCATGGGTCACACAGATCCGTGGGTCACTCACAGATCCGTGGGTCACTCAGATCCGTGGGTCACTCACAGATCCGTGGGTCACTCAGATCCGTGGGTCACTCAGATCCGTGGGTCACCCAGATCCGTGGGTCACACAGATCCATGGGTCACAGAGCCGTGGGTCACTCACAGATCCGTGGGTCACGCAGATCCATGGATCACACAAAGCCATGGGTCACAGATCCGTGGGTCACACAGATCCGTGGGTCACTCACAGATCCGTGGGTCACTCAGATCCGTGGGTCACTCACAGATCCGTGGGTCACACAGATCCGTGGGTCACAGATCCGTGGGTCACAGATCCATGGGTCACAGATCCATGGGTCACACAGATCCGTGGGTCACACAGATCCGTGGGTCACAGATCCATGGGTCACACAGATCCGTGGGTCACCCAGATCCGTGGGTCACACAGATCCTTGGGTCACCCAGATCCATGGGTCACAGATCCGTGGGTGTCACAGATCCGTGGGTCACCCAGATCCGTGGGTCACTCACAGATCCATGGGTCACAGATCCGTGGGTGTCACAGATCCGTGGGTCACCCAGATCCGTGGGTCACTCACAGATCCGTGGGTCACACAGATCCGTGGGTCACACAGATCCATGGGTCACAGATCCGTGGGTCACACAGATCCGTGGGTCACACAAAGCCATGGGTCACAGATCCGTGGGTCACACAGATCCGTGGGTCACACAGATCCATGGGTCACAGATCCGTGGGTCACGCCCGGCGCTGCCCACAGCCTGGGCTCCCCCGCGCTCCCCGTGCCGTGTGGGAGCAGCAGGAAGCCCAGGCCCGGCCCTGGCTGAGGCTGTCCCTGCCCCGCTGTCCCCAGGTGCTGGTGACGGGGAGCCGGGCGCTGCTGCTGCGCCGCTGGCGCTGGAGGGAGCCCAGGTGTGAGCGCACCTGGCGAGCCGTGCACACCGCGCCCGTGGCCACCATGGCCTTCGACCCCACGGCCACGCTGCTGGCCACAGGTAGGAGCCAGCTTTGGCACAGAGGGGGTTTCCTGCTCCCGGAGCACCTCCCAGGGCAGGGCCAGCAGAGGTTCAGGGCCCGGGGCCGTGCCCTGTCTGGGATCTGCTGGAGTTGCCACGGCTCTCTCCTCCAGAGCTCGGGTGTCCTTCTCTTCCCAGGTGGCTGTGACAGCACCATTAAGATCTGGGATATGACCAAGCACTACTGCACACACAACCTGAAAGGATCCTCTGGAGTGGTACAGTAAGGAGCAGTCCTGTTTGTCAGGCCCTGGCTGTGCTGGGATACTGGGATTGAGGTGCAATCCTTGAGTTAATGCAACACAAAGGTGCATTCCAAGCGGGGTCTGGGCTCTTCCTGCTTTCTGAGAGCAGGGTTACGGCTGATTCTGCCCAGAGAGGAAACAGTTTGGTCAGGAATTTTCATGGAATCACAGAACTGTTGGGCAGGGGACACCTCCCACTAGCCCAGGATGCTCTGAGCCCACCCAAGCTGTCCTGCTGTGGGATGTGCATCACTGAAAGGCTGGGTGGTTCATTCCTGCTGTGGGATGTGCATCACTGAAAGGCTGGGTGGTTCATTCCTGCTGTGGGATGTGCATCACTGAAAGGCTGGGTGGTTCATTCCTGCTGTGGGATGTGCATCACTGAAAGGCTGGGTGGTTCATTCCTGCTGTGGGATGTGCATCACTGAAAGGCTGGGTGGTTCATTCCTGCTGTGGGATGTGCATCACTGAAAGGCTGGGTGGTTCATTCCTGCTGTGGGATGTGCATCACTGAAAGGCTGGGTGGTTCATTCCTGCTGTGGGATGTGCATCACTGAAAGGTTGGGTGGTTCATTCCTGCCCTGTCCCTCTGCTCCTGCCCAGCCTGGTGGAGTTCCACCCCGACATCTCCCGCCTGCAGCTCTTCTCCTCCTCCATCGATTACAAGATCCGCATCTGGGACCTGAGCTCCAGCAAGTGTGTGGCAGTGCTGGAGGGACACTTCAGTGCTGTCACCTCGCTGGCCTTTGCAGATGGGAACAGCCTCCTCAGGTACCTCCTGGCAGGGCTTGGGCCTCCATCCCTTCACCTCCTGCAGCACCCGGGGGTCCTGGAGGGTCTGGGCGGGTTCTGCTGTGAGGGGAAGGGGTGGTGCAAGTGCTCAGTGGGTGTCAGCACCTGTGCATTGGAACCATGGAATGGTTTGGGTTGGAAGGGACCTCAAAGCCCATCCAGTGCCACCCCTGCCATGGGCAGGGACGCCTCCCACTGTGCCAGGGTGCTCCAAGCCTCGTCCAACCTGCCTGTGTTCCTGGCAGTGGCCTGTGCTGGCACAGGGAATGCTGCTGCCCTCTCTCCCATGGCCTTTCCAGAAGAGGTTTTGAGCTCCCACAGTACCAAATTTGCACCCAGACCCAAGCTGAACAGGTTTAGCACTAAAACCGAGCTTTTCATCTGCAGCTCTGGCCGTGACAAGATCTGCATGGTCTGGGACCTGGAGACCAGGCAGAGCAAACGAACCATCCCTGTCTACGAGGTGAAACTGCTTTTTGTTTCTTCCTTTGAGGCCCTCTGTAGTTTCTAGGCCATGGTCTCCCTCTTTAGGGTCTGTAGGTTGTGAAATCAGGTTTCTCCCCTTCCCAGGGGTTTTCAGCCCTGGGTCTGTGCCTCTCTGACTCTTGCAGACCGTGGAAGCCGCTGTGTTGTTGCCTGAAGACGGAGATTTCTCTCAGCTGGGTGTGAAGAAACAAGGGCTGCACTTTGTCACAGCTGGCAGCAAAGGTGAGTGTCACTTTTGGAGCCTGAAGGGTGGCACTTCAGTCACTTCACTGCTGTTATTCCTGGGCTGTGTGTTCTCCATGTGGCAGGAGCCTTGGCGGGAGAGCAGAGCCTGCTCCTGAGTTCCTTGGGCAGGAGTGGATGAGCAGGATGGAGCAGGCACAGATCCATGTCGTACTCAGACACATTTATCTCTATTTTCAAACTCGATGAGTTTGATCTGCACCAAAGAAGCAAAACCTTGAGGCTTTTCCAGCCACTGCATCCTGCCCAGTCTTGCCTTGGAGCCGTGTGGCTTTTCCCGCCGTGGTTTGGATGACGTTCCCTGGACATCCACTGTGAAAAGCAGTGGCTGTGCCACGGTTCCTCCTGTTTTCCCAGGCATCCTGAGGGTGTGGGATGTGGCCACAGCTGCCTGTGTGCACACCCAGCCCGTGCCCTTCGCGCTGCGGGAGGAGCCGAGCGAGCGCAGCCTCTCCCAGTGCCAGTTTGTGCCCGCCAGGAACGAGATCCTCACCGTGTCCATGGAGCACAACATCGTCTTCTATGATGCTCAAAGCCTCCAGCTCAGGAAGCAGGTGACAGCCCTCAGCCTCCCTGTCCCTTTGTCCGTGCTCCAGGAGCAGCTCTGCTCCTGGAAGAAGCACCAAGGGCGCCCTTGGCTCCAGCCTGTCCTGGAATTGCTCCTTGGGGCCAGAGAATCCCACTGGTTTGGGGGAAAATGCTGCCCAGAGACCCACAAAGGAAGGAGAAAGCAGAACAGACTTAGGCAGAAATGCCTCCTGTGTGTAGAAATTACACCCAGTATGAGATGAAAACCAGTCCCTCCCACCTTCTCCTTCAGCTGCCTTTTCCCTCTTGGGCTGTTCCCCTTGCAGCTCACAGGATACAACGAGGAGGTGCTGGATGTGAAGTTCCTGGGCCCTGGTGACTCTCACATCGTTGTGGCCACCAACAGCCCCCAGCTGAAAGTGTTTGAGCTGGCAACGTCCCACTGCCAGATCCTGTACGGCCACACAGGTGGGTGACAGTGCTGGCCTGGGGGCACCTGGGCAGCTCTTCCTTTATCCAGCTTCTCCTGGAACTCTGCTGGAGAGGAGTCCCTGAGTTCTGGTGCAGCAGGTTTGGGAGTTGTGTGGAGAGAGGATGTGTCCCATTGTCCCTGTCCCTGAGATCAGTTCAAACTGGAGCTGAAGGTGCAGGTGTGTGACACACTCAGTCCTTAGGGACCAGTTGTGTCCCAGACCTGTCCCCTGGCTCATTAACTGGGCTCATTAAGCACTGGGCTCATTAACTCCTTGCTGTTGTCCCATCTCAGCATTGCTCTGCACCCACCAGCTTTTATTTCTCCTGTTTAGAAACAATCCTGGCTTTGGATGTCTTCAGGAAAGGCCTGATGTTTGTCACCTGTGCCAAGGTGTGTCACTGTTCTCCACTTAATGAAACTCTTCATTCCTAGTGATCCTTGTGGGCAAAATTATGTTATTTTTGGAACTCCAGAAAGGGCTTTTTGTTCATACAATCCCTGTCTGCTGCGTGCCCCAAATAGGTTCTCCCACTATCCCTTTTTAACATTGTCCCTGGGGAAATGGGTTGTATTTTATTGGCCTGAAGGAGGTACTTCCTTCTCCAAGGAGAAGGTGTTAGAGTTCAGGAAAGTTGTTAGTGTGAGATTGAGGAGGGAAAAGGTGCCAAGAGCCCTGACAGACCCACAACCAAAGCTCTGATACAACCTGGAGAGTTGTATTTATTTCTGGAGAAATAAACCTCCATGCAGGAGCCCCGGAGTGGGGGCTGATCTTGCCACCTGCCGAGACAGAGATGAAGGTTTGGGCTGGAGCAGCAGAGACCAGTGGGGCTCAGGGATGTGCTGAAAGCACAGGGAGCTGCTGCCTCCCCAGGCAACTGAGGCATTTGTGTCCTTCCCCCAGGACAGAAGCATGCGGGTGTGGCGCATGGGCAGGGCTGGCAGGGTCACCTGTGTGGCCCAGGGCCTGGGCCATGCCCACGGCGTGGGCGCCGTCGCCTGCTCCAGGTAACACAGACTGGGGGAGGGAGGGAGGGAAGGGAATGTCCTGGTGGGTGCTGTCCCCCTCCCAGCTGTGCTGCTTCTCATCCCTGCTCCCAGCTTCTCGTGGTGCCTGAGTGTGAAGGGATCATGGGATGGTTTGGGTTGGAAGGGGCCTTAAATGTCCTCCAGTGCCACCCCCTGCCACGGGCAGGGACCTTCCACTGTCCAGCCTGGCCTTGGATACTCCCAGGGATGGGGGAGTCCCTCTGAAATGAGAGGGCTTGGAAAGCCATGAAGCCACTCCTTCCTCACCCCAGCAGCGGCTGAGTGTGGAGATCCCAGTCAGGGAGGAGAAACCACGGAATTGTTTCCCTGCCCTTGATGGTTTCATTCCTCTCAGGCTGAGGGAAAGCTTTGTCGTGACCAGCAGCCAGGACTGCACCATCAAGATCTGGAACATCCCGGAATCCCTCACTTCCAAAGCAAAAGCAGCCTTGATCTCCAGTCCAGAGCCCCTCCATGCCAGGGTGACTGAGAGGGGCCATGACAAGGTACAGCTCCACCTGAGCTTTCAGTGCTCCAGCCTCCCTCCTGCGCTGCAGCCTCCGTTTGTTCCGTGTCCCACAGCCAGAGCCAAGGCCTGACCCTCTCCCTCCTCCTCTTGTGGCTTCCCCAGGACATCAACAGCGTGGCAGTGTCCCCCAATGACAAACTGCTGGCCACGGGCTCGCAGGACCGGCTGGCCAAGCTCTGGTCCTGCTCCGACTGCTCCCTCCTGGGGGTTTTCTCTGGGCACAAACGTGGCATCTGGTGTGTGCAGTTCTCCCCTGTGGATCAGGTCCTGGCCACCTCCTCGGCTGATGGGACCCTGAAGCTTTGGGGACTTCGGGACTTCAGCTGCCTGAAGGTGATGAGAACTTTGCCTCTTGCTCTGGGCGAAACCTTGAGGTTCCTTAAGGATCCTTCCAAAACTTGGAGCTTATTTCTTTGGGCTTCATGAGTAAATGGGACCCTTCGGGGTCTCTCCAAAGGCCTGGCACTGCTGAGCTTCCTTTCTGTTTTGCAGACCTTTGAAGGCCACGATGCCTCAGTGCTGAAGATCATCTTTGTGAGCAGAGGGGCTCAGCTGCTCAGCAGGTTTGTGCCTGCCCAGGGCTCTGGGGAGGTTCCAGAGTTAAGGGAATATCTGAGCTCGTCATCAGCACCAAGAGGAAAGACTCTTGCGTCCAAAGAATCTTTGGGAAGAGTTATAGGAAGATGCCATGTTTAGGCCAGGCTTTCTGTAGAGATTATTTTAATCTTCCTCCTCCCCAGGTGTCCCATGTGGCTGCTGTGGCATTGCTGGGTTGGGACAAACTCAGTAGACAAAGCTAAGGGTGCATCTTGCCCTCCACGTTTTTGGTTATTTCTGCTCCTGTTTGGAAGGAATTGGGATAGGACAAATCCATCTGATACTTGAGGTGGGACATAGCAAGAATGGATTTGTGCAGTGATTCTTTCTGTTGTGTTTCTCTTCCAAAAGTGGATCTGACGGTCTCTTGAAACTGTGGACAATTAAAACAAACGAGTGTGTGAAAACGTTAGATGGCCATGAAGATAAAATCTGGGGCCTTCACTCCAACAGGAAAGATGACATGGTCGTGACAGCCTCCAGTGACTCCTGCATCACCCTGTGGCAGGTACAGCACGGGGGCTGCTTCCTCCCTGGGTTAACAATTGGGGTAATTGGAGAGCTCAGGCTCTCAGTGGCTTGTTTCTCGTGTGTTCTCCTTGTCTGCAGTTTGAAATTAGGCCAACAAGGCTGATCTTGGGGTTTGGGGGTATTTTTTGGCCATCCTGGATGTCCCCAGAGCAGCAGATGGGCCCCAGCACTGGAGCTTTGGAGGGAAGTTGGAAATCGCTGGATTTATCATTTAAATTACTTGACCCCGGGATTTTGCTGCAGAAACTGGTCTCCACATCACTCGATGGCTAAATCAAAACCCTTCTGTATTAAAGCAGGATTTGATCAAGTTTTATCCTGTTTTTTTTTAATAGGATGTGACTGAAATTGAGGAGGAAGAAGCACAGGCTAAACAGGAGGAGCAGATTATGAAGTGAGTTGATCTTGTGCCATAAAGAGCTGTGAAAGGCAAACTGTGCAGTGGAACTGTCCACACCTGGAGCCCTCCAGCTCCACCTGATCCCAGTATTGGAGTGAGGGAATTGAGGCATTTGTTGACGAGCACCACAAACTTCTTAACTGTTATTGCCAAATCTGCTGCTTTTTCTGTAGTTTTGTTTTTTTTCCAGCACCTAAAGATTGGTCTTACTGTCCACCCCTGATTTGTTTTCCAGAGAGCAAGAGCTTTCTAACCTTCTCCATGAGAAGAGGTACCTCAAAGCTCTGGGCCTGGCCATCTCCCTGGACCGGCCGCACACGGTGCTGACCGTGGTCAAGGGTGAGTCCAGAGCGTGCTCTGAAGGCATTTCCTGCCCTCTCTCCTTTCCTGGACACCTCTTCCAGCTAATTCAAGGCTACAAAGTCCAATAATTAGTCTGAAAGCCTCAGTTTCCCCTGAGTGACATCACCCAGGGTGTCCCTGCTGTCGTTTCTCTCTCCAGCCATCCTCAGGGAGCCTGAGGGCAGGAGGCACCTGGAAGAGAACATTGTTCGGCTCCGCAAGGATCAGAAAGGTTTGTGGCACGATCGAAGTGCTGAAAGCTCTCAGGTCAGACGCTTGTTCTGCCACCTGAAATTAGAGTCCTACAATCCTGGAATGGTTTGGGCTGGGAGATTTGTTCAGTTTTACCCTCTGCCATGGGCTGAGACACCTTCCACTAGACCAGGACCTGGCTTTGGGCACTTCCAGGGATGGGGAGTGCCGCTGTGTGGGAACTGAACTCCCTGAGAGCCCAGGGATGTTCTGCAGGGTGGGCTGTGCTGTGTGCCAGCCTGGCCAGGCTTCCTTCCCCCACAGAGGCCGTGCTGGCGTTCCTGGTGACGTGGAACACCAACTCCCGGAACTGCCACGAGGCCCAGGCCGTCGTGGAGACGCTCCTGAAGCACGAGGCACCCGACACCCTCCTGCAGTTCTCGGGGATTAAATCTGCTGTGGAGTCTCTGCTGCCCTACACGGGTGAGCCCTGTGGGGACAGGCGTGGGCTGGAGGTGCTGACCCGGATCAGGGATCGTGGAATGGTTTGGGGTGGAAGGGGCAGGTCAGTTAATCCACCCCTGCCATGGCAGGGACACCTTCCACCATCCCAGGCTGCTGTGTCCAGCCTGGCTTTGGGCACTGCCAGGGATCAGCCACAGCTGCTCTGGGCACCCTGTGCCAGGGCCTGCCCACCCTCACAGGGAACAATTCCCAATTCCCAATCTCCCATCCAGCCCTGCCCTCTGGCAGTGGGAGCCATTCCCTGTGTCCTGTCCCTCCATCCCTTATCCAAAGTCCCTCTCCAGCTCTCCTGGAGCCCCTTTAGGCCCTGGAGCTCTCCCTGGAGTGTTCCCTTCTCCAGGCTGGGCATTCCCAGCTCTCCCAGCCCGGCTCCACAGTGGAGGGCCGGGTTCTGCTGCCTCCCCCGTGACCCGGAGCCCTCCCGTCCTTGCAGAGCGCCACTTCCAGAGGCTGAGCCGCCTGCTCCAGGCTTCCACCTTCATCGAGTTCATGTGGCAGAACATGAGGCTGGCAGATGTGGCCCAGCAGGACCAGGGGACTCTGTGACCCCCTGCCCCCCCCCACCAACCAATTTCTCTTTCCCACCAGGATGGCAGCTGGATTTTTAGTTCCTCTGTTTTATAATAAACATTTTAATTTCTAAACCAAGTCCAGCATCCAATCTCCTCAGGGCTGAATGGAAGGAAAAGGTCATTTCTTTGGCCAAGCTGGGGGGTTGTGTTTTCACACCCTGAATGTTCACACTCACAAACAGCAGTTAGTTTGGGATTAAAAAAAGGCAGAATCCCAACAAGCAGTTGGGATTTAAAGGATTCATGGAGCTGGGCTCTTGCTTGGGCAAAGCAGCCTGGACCAAGGCGGGGGGTCTCACCTGTGCCCACCCAAAATTTAGCACCTGAGAGGAAGAGAAGCACAATTTAAATTCCCCAAATAGCAAACTTTTAAAGCATAAAACACAAGCAGGCTTCAGAGATATTTACATGTATTTTATTTCATAGACACAAATGTATAAAATTCAAACAACACAAATAACTCACAAGTTCATTATAAAAATATTAACAGATACCTGGGAGAATAAGTACAATTAAAGCCATCAATGTAGAGAAAAGTCTTAAATTTCCTATAAATCTTTTCCTAAATAATTTCTAGCAAATGAGTTTAGGATTAGAATTGTTGTGAGTTTCAGTAACTACCCAGTCCCCTGGAAAGAGGAATGTTTTGTCCATAAAAGTGACCTCTGTTCCCATCCCCAGGTGGGACACAAGCTGTGACTGCCCTGGTTGTGTTCCTGTGCCTGCACAGATGTGGCTGGAGGGAACAGGGATGAGGTTCCTCCCCAGCAGGTTTTTTATTCTCACAACCATTCAGCAGATCCAGCCCATCCCTGTATTTCATGGCCTCTCCACTAACCTATAAAAAAAACCCCAATCCCACATCAAAAGTCAAAAATATCTATAAAATCGGGGGTTCAGTAACTGCCATCACACATCCCATCCCCCTAGTTTGGTGACTAGCTCAGGGTGCCAGGGGTCACTGAGGCACTCTGGTGCCACTCCTTTGCCTTCCACGGTGGCTGTGCCAGCTGATCCTGGTGTCCCAAGCCCTGACACTCCAGAGGTGATGGATGTGTGTGTGTGTCCCTCGGGAAGGGAGAGTCCCAAACCTGACACTCCAGAGGTGTTGGATGTGTGTGTGTGTCCCTCAGGAAGGGACAGTCCCAAACCTGACACTCCAGAGGTGTTGGATGTGTGTGTGTGTCCCTCGGGAAGGGAGAGTCCCAAACCTGACACTCCAGAGGTGTTGGATGTGTGTGTGTGTCCCTCAGGAAGGGAGAGTCCCAAACCTGACACTCCGGAGGTGTTGGATGTGTGTGTGTGTCCCTCGGGAAGGGACAGTCCCAAACCTGACTCTCCACAGATTATGTATGTGTCTGTGTGTCCCTCAGGAAGGGACAGTCCCAAACCTGACTCTCCACAGATGATGGATGTGTTGTGTGTCCCTCAGGAAGGGACAGTCCCAAGCCCTGACGCTCCGGAGCCGCTGCCCACGGCTCCCAGGGGACTGCAGCGAGCGGGGTGTCAGGGCTGTCCCCGTGTCCCCTCCTCCCCAGGGCCACTGCTGCCGGCCGGGGAGCGGCTGGGGACCGGGAGGCCGGGCCGGGGAGCCGACCGCTGCAGGGCGCGCTTGGTGACGGTGCTGCACCGCTGCAGGATCTCCTGCGCTGAGGGCCGGGCTGGCACCTTGGGGACACCCGCGGCCAGCTCCGGCTCAGCGAGGGGCAGCTCGGCCGCGGAGCTCTCCACGAAGCCGGAGTCGTTCCTGTCTCTCGCACTGAGCTGCGGGGATTTGCTGCCGTGCCCGCGGCTCGGGCCAGGAGAGCTCCGGGCCGGCTCCACCTCGGGCAGGGACCGCGACAAGTCGGCTTTCCAGGCCAGCCGGGCGTCCCCGGCGCTGCTGCTGCTGCCCGAGCTCAGCGAGGAGCTGTCCAAATCCAAATCCAAATGCAAATCCAAATCCAGCTGCGGGGTGGAGCTGGCCCGGGGCAGAGAGCGGGATCTGCCGTGCGGCTGCGGGGAGCGGGGGCTCGGGCTGCAGACCCTGAGCCCGCAGCTCAGCATGGTCTGGAGCTTGTGGTGAGGGTTCTGGTAGGGCCGGAGGCACAGCGAGGGCATGTAGCCGGTGCAGCCGTTGTACCTGAGGGCAGGGACGGAAGGAACACTGAGAAAAACCTTCCAGCACCTCGGGCCAAGGTGGGGGGGAGCACCTGGGGAGCAGGTGTGTGCTGTACACGGGGTGTGGGGACAGGGAAAGCGTCCCCAGCCAAGGACAGCCAGCTCTGGGGGCTGCTGGGCATCCCACACGGGGAGGAACAGCAAGCAGCTCCCTCGGGGAGCCAGGGCTTTGGGAAAGCCTCCTCACCGGATCAGCCACCAGCCGTCGTGGGATGTCCTGAGCACCTCCACGACCACCCCCTGGT
This sequence comes from Vidua chalybeata, assembly GCF_026979565.1. Classification (NCBI taxonomy): domain Eukaryota; kingdom Metazoa; phylum Chordata; class Aves; order Passeriformes; family Viduidae; genus Vidua; species Vidua chalybeata. The sequence goes on from NC_071545.1 coordinate 15,269,187, forward strand.
TCAGCGAGAGCTCGTCTGCCTTCTGAGCCTCGTAGGCCTGCACCACAAAGTACAGGCTGCCTGCAGAGAGAGGGAGAGGTTGGATTTTCCTTGTGGAGAAAATCCTCTGATCCCAGTGAGACACCAGCCCAGCTGCAGGGCAGCTGTCCCTGAGAGTGACTGGTTTGCTCAGGGACCCCAGTCTGATCCATTGAAGTTGGATATAAAGAAGTTTTTTTTTACAGAAAGGTTGTGGAGGCCCTGGAAGAAGTTGCCCAGAGAAGCTGTGGCTGCCCCTGGATGCCTGGAAGTGTCCAAGGCCAGGTTGGATGGGGCTTGGAGCAACCTGGCACAGTGGAAGGTGTTGGGGTTGGAACCTCAGATGGGCTTTAAGCTCTCTTCCAACCCAAACCACTCCATGATTCCATGACCCACAGGTCCAGGCAGGGACTCCAGGCAGTTGGGTAAAGTGGTGGGGGTTTGCAGAACTCATTCTTTGAAGGAGAAACAGACTTACCCTCCTCGTTTGAGCTGAAGGCATTCTGGATGTCCTCACAGGCATCGAGCTCTTCCAGGTACGAGGCTGGGAACCAGGCTATCTGCTTGTCTGCATTTTCCACCAGCCACCAGCCTACAAAGAGGAAGAATACCCAGATTTTAACAGCCTGCAAGTCAAGACATGACAATAATCCCTAGGTAGAGGACACAAGAGACAGGAGGGACACTCATTGTCCCCCCAGGTAAGCACACAAGTGCAAACACCTGAACCCCTGACACTACCTCAGCATTTGCCTAGCTATGAGTCCATCTGCCCATCTACCCCAACACTGAATCCTCTCAAACCTACCAGTCATGTCCTTGATGAGCACTTCCACAATCTCCTTCTGAGCCACTGTGAAGGGTTTGTTCTTTGTGTCTTTGGTTTCGAAGGCCTCGATGCAGCGGTAGCTCTGCGACGCCTGAGGGAGGGTGATGGACAGGGGCTGGGGGCTCTTCTCCCTTCTGAATACTGATGGCATGATCACAACACTGGGAAGTAAAGGTGCACGTCAAAAACTCAGCTGAGAGGTTGAGCTTAGTATTGGTTTTGGTAAAATCATTTCTGCAGTAGGCTGAGAAAAGCTTCAGGCATCAGAAACAAAATTAAAAGCACCCAGCTGAACTGCCCTGGAGTGGAACTGGTCTTTCCATTCTATCCATATCCCATAATATTTCTGTTTCATGAACAAACAAAAAAATACAACTCATATTTCATACCTGTTTTCAGGGAAGGAGGGATCGAGGTCTTGAGTCTGTGCCTTGAAAAACTGATTGACCTCTTCACCCCGGGAGATTTTCACATCAGTCTTCAGCAGCTCCTGGGAATACGTTTCCAGCAGTTTCAGGATCTCCAGGCACCTGTTCAGCTTCCCACCCTTCCTCTGCTGCATAGTTATTCCTTCAAAATGACAAGGGCACGGTTGGGATAGGGCAGCAATGGATCTGGACCCCCGGGAGCAGCATCTTTTCCCTGAACACCGGTTGCCCTCACCCACCACCCTTCCTGCCCAAGCCCAGACTGTACAAAGTCACTGTCCCTGCCTCCCTGTCATTTGTAACAGTTCCTGATAGGATTTTTTAACATCCAAAATTTCTCTCTTTTTTTTTTTCTTTTTTTTTTTTTTTTTACATGTAAAGTTTCAAGAAGCTCTAGGTCAATATTTGAAGTGTAGCATTAATTTGCCAAGTGCAACTATGTATTAAAAAAAGCCTTTCTGGGTCATTTTAAGTCTGTACTAGACCCAAACAAGCTGATGTGACCCAGTGATGCCATGGCAGGAGCAGGAGTGAGCCCCTGATCTGTTCCAGAGGAAGGTCAGGCTCAGAGACTTCAGTCTCTGCCATAGTTATGGCTGTCCCTGATCACTCTCTTGTTTGTTTGTCCCTCAGAGATTTGTCCTTACCTTTAAACCTGGGTAAACTCCTCAGTGACCCACTCTCCGTGGGGAATTTTCTCTTCAGCTCTTTCTAAAAGCAAGGAGAAGGAGAGAACAGTGATTCCTGACAGCTGACACACGGCCAGGCTCCTTCCCCTCCCCAGGACAGGAACCTTGAAATTTCAGGAATTGAAAATCACTTACATGGAATTTCTTAAAGTCTTCAAACGTCCTATAGATGAGAATGTTGTTCTGATCTGACCAGGACACAAACATCATGTAGTTCTGGGAAAAGAAAAGGGAAAATAAAAGCAGTTTAATCACAATGTTCAGTTTTGGAAGCTTCCAGGCAATCAGCATTTGCTGTGGTTCGGTTGAGGCTTTTAATGTCACATTAAAAAATTAAATAAAACATTAAACCGACAAAAATATTTCCTTAATTTCATAGTCCCAAATGGGTAATCATTGCTGAAACCAGGAGAATGTTATGGTGCTGTGACAAAAAGAGAGCAAAACCCAAGATATTAAGCTCATTAAAAAACAACCCCCCTTGTCCTAGACTCCAATCCCAATACTATAGGGAATAAGCAAACTTACCCCTGGAAGAGTAACTCAAAAACCTCTAGTCTCCCAGTTTGTAAATTATATTTAAGGAGGAAAGCAAAGCCAAAAAAAAGAATAAAAATTAAAGTACCTTCTGTTTTCTGCACTGCATGAAGCCCACAGCCTTCACATCCATGGGATACCTGTTGCAGCTCATCTTCCCCACGGCGGCTGCTCCTCTGTCGTAGGGAGCCAGAGGGATGTGTGAGGGAGGGATGAGAGCTGGAGGGAGCAGAGATGCTGCTCCAGCCCCGACTGCCGAGGTTTTAAATACCCTGGAGCAGGAGGCAGAGCAGAGGTGTTCCCGAGCTTCCTCCTCCGCCCAGCCCCCGTGCAGAAATTCCGCGATTTGCCAAACTGCCGCGTGCCTTTTACCTTTCCCCCCGCTTTTAACATGCAAATGCTGCCGGGTGCAGGCGGGACATAGTTCAGGGAGCCGGGGAGAAAGAACACACCAGTGCCGGGAAGGACGGGAAGGGAGCCGGGGCTGTTTACCAGCGCTGGGTTAGAGCAAGTCACAGGGGCAGCAGCACCTGCCCCGAAATATTTCCGGGACACCGGTGAGGTTTTTATGGCTGTATTACACGGACCTGCAACTCGGGCTGAGCTCACTCCAGCCCCAAAGCCTGATTTAGAACAGTCTGGGTTGTAAAACACAGATCAGGCACCATAAAACGTGAGTAATATTTGTTGCAAATATTTGGGGTTTTTCCCTGCTTTGTCCCACCTGCCGAGTTACTTTAAATAGATTTCTGACAGTTTTATCAACTTCTCCATTGAGGTGCCGATGTAATGAACAGACACATCCCCAAGATGTAACTAAAAGACTGAAAGCTCCTCGGGTGAAAATAGGTGATGGAAATTCAGCTCTGAGTGCTCTGCCCTGCGTCCAGCCAGGTGTCCACACCCTCCCAGGGCATCCTAAGGATCAGCTCCACTGCCCAGAGGCACAGCAGGAGAGATAATTCCAGCCTTGGCCAGCCTGTCCTCTCCCTGAACCTCAGGGCTGATGGACACCGTGTGATCAAAGCGCCTCTTCCTAGATAAAGCCTCAATTGAACCATTATCACTATAATTATCTTTATCATTATCATTATTGGAACCCAAACTGAGAGGCTCAGCCGTGCCTCCCTGTCATTTCCCAGCTACACCTGGTGTTTCAAACCTTCAGCAATGGCTGCAGATGATTTTTCATCTACCAAAAAAAAAAAAAAAAAAAAACAAAACACCCCAGAACAGGGAGCCAAACCAGATTCCTTCTGGAAAACACAGTCAGGAGGGTCTTGGTTTGTGATCCATGAACACGGGAGGCTGCTCCTACACAGCAGGGCAGCACTTTCTGGAGACAAAAAAAGCAGGTTTATTGCAGTTGGATTTATGGCTGCTGGATATCTGTCCTGCATTAAAAAGGGAAAGTTATCCAAAAAGCACTTTGGTTCGGTGTGGATTTTGGAGAGAAAATCTCTCCAACAGCATCTCCAAGGCATTTCCTGGCTCAGGAAGCTGCACAGGAGCTGCCCTGTGGAAAAGGGATGTGGAGCAGCTCCCTGCCCTCCACAGCCCTGGAATCAGACCCTCCATCCCTCTGTTACAAAGCCTCCAGCCAAACCATGTGCTGGCAAATCTCCCCAGATCAAACAGTGAGGATTTTATGGAGTGAGAGGAAATCACTTCATCCAGCAGATTTATTAAGAAAGTCCCAGTCTCTGAGGTGCCAAAACCCTGTGCTGACTCCCTGTCCTCAAACCTGCACTCCTTGGCTTCTCCTTGGCAGCCAAGCCAGGGCCAAGCTCACCCTCACGTGGCTCTGTTAAGTGGCTTTTGGAAATACCTGGGACCAAGACTCCCAGTGAAGCACCTTGGCTTGGTTTCCTGTCTCAGAGCAGACACAAACCGCAATGCATTTCCAAGAACGTAAAGGTTTAAACATATTTATCCTAACTGGGAAAAGCCAAAGACAAGGAAAGCCTTGGAGGAGCTGCAGGATGAGGAGACAGCTGGGGAGGCTCGGAGAGCACCTTGATCTGCAGATGCCATAAAAACCAGAAGAGTAGGAAACAGCCTTGGTTTTGCAGTGTTTCATCATTCTCAGGGAATTCAAGCAGAAAGGGGGGTGTGGAAAACATCGAATGGAATGTTACAACAGGAAGGTGAAGCTACACAGGGGTTTACAAGTCACCCGAGGCAGAAGGACCAGCCCTGCAGTTTGGAGAACTGATCTTCTGAAAAAGATTGGACTGACTGGGAGATTGCTGGTGATTGCGGTGTTGCAATTGAAGCAAATATGAGCAAAACTGCTCAAAACTCAATAACTGGTTATTGAGAAAATGTTTTGCGGAAGTGAAGGGCTCTGTGACACAGAAGTGAGTGCAGGGAGGGAGGGGAAAAGCCTGCCACTCCTCTGAGACACCAACACCTCTGGAGTCACCTGGAGGGCTCAGCTCCAGCTCTGCAGCTGTCACAGCAGTATCGGAGCCCTGGCGGTGTCAGGTGTGATGTCACGAAACTGCTCCAGGATGACCTCAGGAGCCACATCACATCTGCAGCGACACCGCCTACGAAACCAGGTGGCCCTTGGATGGGCACAGTGCTCCTCAAAGCTCTCCACAGCTCTGGCCATGCCAGGGCCATTCCTGCTGGCAAGGATGGGTAACCCACCAGCAGAGGCCACAACTCCACTGCTCTGCTGGATGCATTTGGACTCGCTTAAAAAAAAGAAGACAAACTTCTTTTTTTTTTTTTCTGGCATTATCAAGTTTACTTTTTGTCTTCTACAGTTTCCATGTCATCCTGCCATAAATCAGTGCCTCCTCATGGGTAATAATTAATGGCAGGGGAGGAGGGGTCTGCCCAGAAAAAGTGAGACTCAGCAAGAATTATTGGATGCTGCTGTTTCATCAGCGATATTTATTTACACAGCTCTGAGGGCAGCAGTTAATTTTCCTTTAGTTGTTTTACAAGGTACCAAAGAGATCATAAATTAACAGGCAATATGTAGGAGGGCACTGCCCAGCTTTGCCAAGATACAGGAAACATGGATTTTTCCATAATGACTCCCATAATTCTGCAGCCTGCTCCAAGAGAGCCCCCTGCAGCCCACCAAGGTGGAGCTCTGCTACTCAAGGAGCATCACTCCAGCCACAAACTGCTCCTCTGGGGACAGAAACACGTTTGTGTCACGGCAGGTGGCTAAGGAGTGTCACAGGGAGCCACAGCAGACTGCCTGGCCCAGACTGCCCACGGCTGGGAAGACGAAGGAGGTCACCCAGAGGCTGCAGGAAGGCCCCACAGTCACCAGGGCTGTCCCGCTGAGTATTTCCATCCCAAGATCAGCTTCCCTTCCATGACAAATAAACACTGATGCTCTGCTTTTCTTTTCACGTCAGTGTGGATCAGGAGTAACTTCAGTAGAAGCAGAATCTGAGTGCACAGATGCTTGGGGGCAGCCAGAGGCAGCTCCTCTCCATCTCCTCCTGAGCCATTTTCCAGGTCAAACAAGAAACAGCCTTGTCCCAAATGCTTGGAGAGGAGCAGCTGTGTTCTGAACATCTTTCCTACACACAGAAGGTGTGTCTGGGCTGCTGAGTGTCCTGTGCCCCTCATGGCTGATGTGTGGGACTCTGCATCAGGGATTTCTCCTTCTATGGCCGGCACAGGAGCGGCAAAGAGAGGAAAGTCCTCAAACCACCCTCAGGACACTGCAGCTGCGAGGGAGAGCTACAGAAAGGAGCTGTGGGCACAGCCAAGGGGGGCCTGGAACAAAGCTGGTGGAAAAGCTTCATCTTTCCCTTGCTCACCTTCAGGATCAAAACCTGCCCTTTACTGTTCTTGAAGGTCACCTGTGATGACACATGACCTATCAGCACCTTTAATGAAAAGCCCAGATGCTAAAAGCCGATTTTAAAAGTACAAAGAGGTTTTAGACTTTTAATAAATAGAGAAACAGACCTTTATTTAAAAAGAGTAATGAAAACCCAGACACTGGAGTTGACAAAAGTCTCCTTCACCTCATGAACAAAGGAAGCAGTTGAACTTTCACACAGGCTGGGATGAGAGATTTTGCAGCAACTAATCCAGAAGAAAATATTTCATTTCATCCTAATTCCAGCAGCTGCTGCAGGCACTAAAGCATTTCTCTGTGGCAGACCCAATTCAGGAACCCTTTGAGCCCAGGGAGCAGCTCAGCCCTTTCCCACTCCGTCATGGGAGCTTCTCAAGGTGCACATCCCTCTTCAGTGCAGGGGACCACTCATTCCTCACAGGCAGCTTTATTTCAGGATCCAAAATCAGAGCATCGCATCCAACTCCCTCAAACCTCCCTCCCAAGGCGTCATTTTCTTTGCAAAGCTCTTGGGATGGCCCCATCCAGCCCAGGGAGAGCTCGGCCCATCTCAGGAGCTTTGTTTGCTGCCTGGGGCACGCACAGCGGACTGGCTCCTGTTTACCAAGCACTTGTTGAAATGATTTCATAGTTCTTTTATAAAAGTGACATGTTTTCTTAAGGTTATGCAAAATACAAAAGTGTGATTCAAGAAGGAATTTTCCAGAAAGGGTAAGAATGTAACTTAAGCTGCTTCAAGAAGAGGAGGTTCTCTGAATTGTTTTCTCATGAAAAAAGCAGTGTTTGATGAGTGCATGGCACGAGGCCAGCGCTGTGTGGACATGCTGGGACTCAGGAACGTGATGTGAAGGGAGAAGAAAAGCAGGGTGGAATTTCCAAGGGGGTTTGAGGCTCTGCAGTGCTCAGCCTGTCCTACACATTCTGAAATCTGGTGGGAGAAAATCCCAGCAACACCAGTACAGCCAACAGCAAGTGCAGCAAGCACCAGCAAACATGGAGAAATACTGTTTTCACTTGGGGAAAATCTGTTCTTACATCATGCTAAATATAGTAAATTGATCAGAGACAAGACCATTCTGTTCCTTCCAGATTAGTCAGAGCTGCTCATCCCACTCTTTCCCTTTCCTCATTCCCCACGGCCATCGAGGAGCAGAGTATGCAAAGCCTTATCTCTCCTGGGAATTCCACCAGCACCAGGAGCTCTGGCTAAAAGTTCACCTGTATTTCAGAGCAAAGACAGCAACTTGTGGTCCTTGGCCCCTTCAGAAACAAGGCAAAACCAGATCCAATCTTCACTCAAAAGCCTGGTGGGAGAAGAGCAATGTGGAAGGAATTGTTTTTTCATCTGTGTGTAATTCTTAATGAGTCCAAGCATAGCAACTGTTACCTGAGGAAAACCTGTTCCACTGAAGGAGACTTCCTGTTGAATTCCTTTGACCTCCTTCTGCAAAAAAGGAATCATCCCAAATCAGGGGCCACTCTCCTTTTACAAAGCCAAGAGAAGAGGAGCTGCTCACTGAAGACTTTGTTTTTGAGGAGCACAAGCGAACCCCCAATTTTGCTGTGTTTATCCTCAGAATGGATGAACTGATTCCAGGGATGCTCAGAGTGGGTCTGGGAAGGAGGAGATAGATTGGAGCACGGCACAAACAGGACCACCTAAACCAACCTGCAGAAATAATTTGGTTTTCTCCCTGCCCCTGCCATCACCATTGCTCATGGATTCTCATTTTAATCAGCTAGAGGATCCACATATAAAAATGACACCAACTTTAAAAGAACAAACTCAGTGTCGGGTATAGATGCCCAGATTTGAGCAAGGCAGTGCCTTGTGCTGTCTTACACTTCAGACTGTTCTGAACACATTTCAACAGTTCTGGATGGATCTGAACTGAGACATCTCACCCATTCCCTGGCAGGGGGGCTGCAGGCTCCTTCGTCATAGCTGGGAGATAAATTCATACTTTTGGGCAATTTTGCAGGTGATAAAGTTCTTATACGCAGGCAGAGAGGATCAATATGATTCACTTACCTAGAAATAAACGTCTTTTTTTGTTGTTGTTTCTATTTCCTAGTTGGCTGTAATTTCCCAAACAAGTCTATGACTAATTCCTGGTGCTGACATATCACTGGTCAGATTTAGGCTCACATTCTTACATGTAAATACAAGACAGCTTCCTGCTGTAGTGCCCTGCAGAGGGAAACAGTTACATTCAGCTGGAACTATCTACAAAACCATCACAAAAACACTTGGTAAGGATCCTGACAGGCACAGGGTACATTTTTCCTCCCCAGAAAATCAAAGAATCATGGAATGGTTTGGGCTGGAAAGACCTTAAAGTCCATCCACTGCCACCCCCTGCCATGGGCAGGCACGCCTTGCACTATCCCAGGGTGCTCCAAGCCCTGTCCAACCTCATCTTGGGCACTTCCAGGGATGGGGCAACCAGGATCTCTCTGGACAACCTATTCCAGTTGCCTATTTGAAACTTCAAATAAATTACTGGATAAAACTGAAACTTCAAATAAATTACTGGATATTCAGTGGTGTTTAGATACCCAAATGAAGAAGGCTCCAAGAATATTATTCTTTGTCCTAGTCCATAATGACCAACCTGCAGGAACCTGGCGTCACACTGCTGGGAAAGAGTTGTGTGAATCCTTGGGATCATCCCTCCTCGGGATCATTTCCCCTTGTGTCTCCTCTCCTCAGTGCCACCCCTCCTTGCGGTCACCTGCTTTGCTCAGGGGCTGTATTTAGGCCAGGACCTTTGTCTTGCCCAAGCCCACTTGAGGATCCCTGTGCCATGGATTTTGCAGGGCTCAGCGGGGCGGGGAGGGTGTCCAGCCCCATTTCTTCTTCCTTCCCCAAGCCCCACTGTCAGCTGCCTGTTCCCAGCTCTCGTGTAGCAGGTGCAAAGGTAAGAGAAGAAGATCAAACAGCTCTGAGAAAAGGCAAACACAGCCTTTGATTCTCTCCAGCATGGGCTTTACTGCTGCTTCCTGCTGACTGCTGTCATCACCCGAGCTGCCCCATTCCAGGCATGGCTCTGAGGAAGAGGGACATACTCAGTGACATCTGTGACTTCAGTGGGCCCAGTCTCACAGACACGGGGAGCTGAAAAGCAGGTGCTTTGCTGGCAGCATCTGTGCCCAGGAGCCCTGGCCAGGGACACCTTCCACCCTCTCAGGCTGCTCCAAGCTGGCCTTGGGCACTGCCAGGGATCCAGGGGCAGCCACAGCTGCTCCGGGCACCTGTGCCAGGGCCTGCCCACCCTCACGGGGAAGGATTCCTCCCCGAAATCTAATTTGTGTGAGGAGTTTGTTTGGTAACAGGCTCTAGCACACTCCAGCTCCTCAATCAGCGCTGGGAGCAGAGGGTTGGGTGGGCTAGGGCTGTCCAAGGGGGAATGCTCCCTCATCCTTCCTCGGCTCTGCACCACATTCCTTCCTTGGGATGGAACTAATTTGGCTCTGCACTTGGGTTCATTTAGAGACAGCCAAGTGAATTTCCTCGCTCTGACTTGAATTGGAGCATTTCTCCATTTTTTAAACTTTTAAATCCAAGCTGATGCTGGACCTGAAGGCAAGTGGAGAAAACTGGGAGGACCTTTTCCTAAAGAGCCAGCTCTGCTCCTAGAGCTGAGCAGGAAAGGGGCGAGGGGAGCAACATGGAGCACAAATCTCTGTAACCAGCAGCTTCCTTCAACGCTTTTATTTATCAATAAAAATGCTGATATTTTAATTGAATCCATAAATTAAATCACAATCAAGGAAGCAAAGTCTGCTAACGGCCAGACCAGGAGATTGCTGTGACTTGGAAACATCTCTGCACCTGTTTAATTGCTTCTAGACCAAACAATAAAGCTCTAGAGGAAATTCCCTCAGTATCTCATTCTCTTTTTTCCTGACTTTACAAAAATTAACGAGGTCATGAGCATCTGTTAAAACATTTATTGCTGGGCAAGGAAAACAGACATAAAAATGTTGCTCTCCCTACTTGATCTTTCCTTTGCGTGTGAAATTTATCTTTACAGTTGTCTACAACTTTAGACAAGTTTAGACAAGTTTAGGAACTTCCAGCAGTTCCTCACCAGTTACTCACGTGTCTTCTCCCTCCCTCACAAAAATCAGCAAAGAAATATTCCCAAGAAATTGCAAATAAATAAAAATAAAGGAGCACTGGTAAATAGAGACCCCAAGATGGAGATCCAGACTATCAGCCCAGTGCTCCACAGAGCAGGAACAGTTCAGCCATTTGCACATGAAATACACCATGAGTTTAAGTATTTTTGAGGGCAAGTCTTTGAGGTATTTCTCTAAAATGATGCTTTTTCCAATACACATTTTATACCACACTGTGTTAAATAAATCACATATATATATTTATATATAAGGTGACTTTTTGGTCCAGCTCCATCCTGGACATACATTTGTTTGCATTAAACAAAATAATCATATTTTTCACTTGACCTACAGGTGATGGACAGGAAAAAAGTTGAGGTGGATACAAAATTCACATTGCTTACGGTAGGACATTTGTGGCTCTCAAACCTTTAAGAGCATGACAGAATCAAGCCAAAAAGAAGGATGAGAGCAAGTCTGTGCTGCTCTCCAAGTTTCCACCCTCTGACCTGTATTAAGAATTTTGTAAGGCCACAGCTAATTAACATTTTCAAGGGGTGAAAGAGCAAGCTCCTAAGTCTGATGCCAGGCTGGACAGTTGCCCAGGTCACCACGTTCATGTGCTCACAAGCCTGTGGCTCTCTGGAAATAAAAGAAAAAATGTGAAATGTCCACTCAAAACCAAGGTCCAGGGGCCAGGTCTGGCTCTCCATCACCCCGAGGAGACCAGCCACTCCCAGGCAGTGCCTGCCGTGGTGAAACACGTGCCAACACTCTCAGAAAGAGGAAAATCCTCCCTCAGTATGGATTTACAAGCATGTGGCAGATGTTAAAAACATGAAAACTTCATATGGGCGTGTTCCTATAAAGGAGCGTGAGTTGAATGGAGTTATCCACGTGTTTGTCTATAAAATTGCCCTGTTGATTGTATGACTCTGCTGGAGATAACGCTGAGGTGCCCGTCAGCCCCGCTGGCATGAAGGGGAGCTGCTGCGTACCACAGGATCTGCCACACACAGTATCTACACATCCCAGAATCCCAGAATAGTTGAGTTTGGAAGAGATCAACCAGTCCAGCCCCCTGCCCCGAGCAGGTGACACAGGAACATGTCCGGGTGGGTTTGGGATGTCTCCTGAGGGAGACTCCACACCCTCCCTGGGCAGCTGTTCCAGGGCTCTGCCACCCTCACTGCAAAGAGGTTCCTCCTCATGTCAGCATGGAACTTGTTGTGTTTTAGTTCCTGGGCACTGCTCCTCATCCTGTCACTGAACAGAGTGTGGCACCATCCTCTGACACCCCTGGGAGGGATTTGTATGGATTGATGGGATCCCCTCTCAGCCTTCCCTTCTCCACACTGACCAGGCCCAGCTCCCGCAGTCTCTCCTCATCACAGAGATGCTCCACACCCCATAGGAACACATATTTATACGTATTTTTCTGCTCATTTGGGAGGGCCATATGAGAGGAACTGGTCTTTGACACCCACTGAAGGGACATGGCAGAGTCCCCTCACACCCTCAGGAGGGACACGGCAGAGCCCCTTCACACCCTCAGGAAGGACATGGCAGAGTCCCCTCACACCCTCGGGGGATCATGGCAGAGTCCCCTCACACCCTGAGGGGGGACAAGGCAGAGCCCCTTCACACCCTCAGGAAGGACATGGCAGAGACCCCTCACACCCTCAGGAGGGACATGGCAGAGCCCCCTCACACCCTCAGGAGGGACATGGCAGAGCCCCCTCACACCCTCAGGAGGGACATGGCAGAGTCCCCTCACACCCTCGGGGGATCATGGCAGAGTCCCCTCACACCCTGAGGGGGGACACGGCAGAGCCCCCTCACACCCTGAGGGGATCATGGCAGAGTCCCCTCACACCCTCAGGAAGGACATGGCAGAGACCCCTCACACCCTGAGGGGGGACATGGCAGAGCCCCCTCACACCCTGAGGGGGATCATGGCAGAGTCCCCTCACACCCTCGGGGGATCATGGCAGAGTCCCCTCACACCCTGAGGGGGATCATGGCAGAGTCCCCTCACACCATCGGGGGCATCGTGGCAGAGCCCCCTCACACCTTGAGGGGGATCATGGCAGAGACCCCTCACACAGAGGGGAAGCAGAGGGAGAAGCACAGGCGGGAGTATGGTGCTCTCCTCGCACACGATGTTTAAACACAGAGTTTGCTGCCGTTTTTTTAGTAACAATACACCAGAAGCGGCACTCGGGTATGTGCCGGGTCCCAGCCCCCTCACGGCGCCCGGGCGGGAATGGCGCCGCCCCGGCCCGTCCTGCACCGCGGCGCCCAGCATGGCGGCGCCCAGCGAGGGCCGTGCGGGTCGGGGTGCCGCGTCCTTCCCGGGCACCGACAGCGGCTCCTTCCCCTTCGCCGTCCCGCACGGCGCGGCGGGAGAGCCATCCAAGAAGCCATGCCGAGCCTGCACGGATTTCAAGAGCTGGCTCCGCGAGCAGAGGAAGCAGGCGGCCCCGGGCAGCGCGGTGAGGCGCGGCGGGAGCCCTCCCTGGAACCCTGGCGAGTCCCTGCAGAGCTCCCTCAGTCCTCCATCCTTCCCCCTCAAGTGGGATGAGGCTGCGTGTTCCCTTCAGGGTGTGAAGGAGCCGGGGACAGGGTTCCCTTCGGCGGGAATGGGAAGGGGATCCCCATCTTCTCCCTGGGGTGAGGGGGCTCTGCCATTGCTCCCGCTGAGGGTGCGAGGGGGACTCTGCCGTGTCCCCTGAGGGTGTGAAAGGGTCTTTGCCTTGTGCCCACAGAGGGTGTGAGGAGGGCTCTGCCATGTCCCCTGAGGGTGTGAAAGGGTTTTTGCTTTGTGCCCACAGAGGGTGTGAGGAGGGCTCTGCCATGTTCCCTGAGGGTGTGAAAGGGTTTTTGCTTTGTGCCCACAGAGGGTGTGAGGAGAACTTTGCCATGTTCCGATTGAAGGTTTGAGGACGCTCTGCAGTGTCTCCTCAGAGGGTGTGAGGAGGGCTCTGCCATGTCCTCAGAAAGGATGTGAAGGACCTGTTTGCCCCCATCTCACCTTCCCACCCAGCGCAAAAGGGCTGTTTCCCCACCCACCCCAGTGTCCCCTCACACCCCTCTGTCCCTCTCCAGGACGTGGCCGTGGCGGAGGAGAAGGAGCCCCCTCCGGACTGTCCCCTGGACAGCGAGCAGCTGGGCCGCAGCACCTGGGCCTTCCTGCACACCATGGCTGCCTACTACCCCGACCGGCCCTCCAGGGCACAGCAGGAGGAGATGAGGGACTTCATCAACCTCTTCTCCAAGTTCTACCCCTGCGAGCACTGCGCGGAGGACCTGAGGGAGAGGTGAGTGGCCTCAGAGGGTTTTTTCAGGATCTGGGGGAAAGTGAGTTTCCTCAGCGGGTTTTTTGAGGCTCTGAAGGACAGGTGAGTGGCCTCAGCAGGTTTTTTGAGGCTCTGAAGGACAGGTGAGTGGCCTCAGTGGGATTTCTGAGGATCTGAGGGAAAGGTGAGGTTCCTCAGTAGGTTTTTTGAAGATCTGAGGGAAAGGTGAGTGGCCTCAGCAGGTTTTTTGAGGCTCTGAAGGACAGGTGAGTGGCCTCAGTGGGTTTTCTGAGGATCTGAGGGAAAGGGTGAGTTTCCTCAGTGGGTTTTTTTGAAGATCTGAGGGAAAGGTGAGTAGCCTCATCAAGTCTTTGTGCTGGAGAGGCTTGCCAGAAGTGCTGGGCTGCAGCAGCTAGTTTGCATATCAGCAGCTCTTCCTGCACTTGGGGTTTGTAGCTACCTGAACTGGTTTCTTCCATTATTGCATCAATCACAGATGCACTTACTCAAAAAACAAACACCTGTCCTCATGCTCTTGGGTTCTGTGCTACCTCAAGCCCTCCCTGAGGCAATTCTTGAGTTTTCTGGTTCAAAATGAGTTTGTGAACAGTTGTGGAATTAGACTGGGGTAATTTGGTTTTCAGGAGACAAGTATTCTTCTACCCTCTAAAATGCCCTGTATTGGCAATCTGAGTAGTGGAGGCAAGGACTGAAATGGGCTGAGGTGTTTGATTTGGTAGAAGATGGCAGGGGCTTGGGATGAGATGATCTTTAAAGTCCATTCCAACCCAAACCATTCTGGGATTCTGTGATAAGGTTTTCTGCTGCTCTCAGAACTTTCAAATAATTTGTTTCCCGTTCCCTCTTTGCAGATTACGGACAAACCAACCCGACACGAGCACCAGGAGTAACTTCTCCCAGTGGCTGTGTCTGCTCCACAACGAAGTGAACAGGAAGCTGGGCAAGTTGGAATTCGACTGCTCCCGCGTGGATGAGCGCTGGAGGGATGGCTGGAAGGATGGGAGCTGTGATTAACCCACAGGGATTGCTCTGGGAATCCAGCAGAGCAGTGCAGTCCATGTGGAGTTGCTGCAGGGAGAGTGGGAGTCAATAACTCTGTTTGTGTGGGACTGATTCAGAGCTGAACCAATGCCAAAAGGAGAATTGAAAATCCCACTGATATTTGGATAAGTAATGGTACCTGAAGGGGTTGAGGCTGCCAGAAACCTCTGAGATTGGGTCACTGACAAACTCATTTAATTATGACATTTCCTGATTTTGGGGACATTTGCTTATTTTTGTGGCTAGAATTCATTTTCCCTGAGCACAGTGGTGTCCTCTGCAGGCATTGCCTGATGTTTTAGAAAATGCATCTGATTCATTTTCACTTTCTGTTCTGATAGAGAAAACTCATGCTGGGTTTTGTGCCAAGTCTGTACCCCTGGATTTCTCTTTCCAGGATCTCCAACATTTGTTGCTACTCTTGCATCCAATTCCTTTGATAAAAGTCCTGAGGGCAGGTACATTTAATTCAAACACTAAAATATGGAGCCCAGATTTCTCAATTTGGTTTTGTGTTTCAACTTACCATGTCAGAGGACAAAACAGAGTCAAAATCATTTCAAGTTCTTCACGTAGGTCGTGATCTCATTCCTTCCTGCTCTCCTGGCAGGGAGAGGTTTGCACAAACCCTGACAACAACAGGTTTTTTTTTTTTTCCCTTCCCTGCTTCCTGCTGAGGTTTTCTTACCTATTTTATTGAGCTTCCTTATGTCATGCCCTACAGCACACCTGTGAATTTACCCTTGGGGATTTTTGGCAAGTTTTGACTGGGAAGGTTAATGGTGCTGCTGTAATTAGAACAATGGCACCTCTTATCTGAGCCTTTGGTCCTCCCACCACTGTGTGGGGCTCCTTAGTGGTTAGAGAACCAGCAACACCTTTGGAAACACATTTTGGTGTTTTGTGGCACAGCCAAGTCCTTTCAAGTCGGGTCTGTTAAATGAATGTGAGACTTTTATGGACTAACGATTTCTGAACTTTTTATGTCGTAACATTTCTAAACACAAACCCAAATGAACCATTAACGAGGTACTGCATGAAGAGTGTGATTGAAGGTGTCATTCAAGCTATTAAAAGTGCTCAGAAGATTTCCCTATCAGCATGTTGAGGTTCTTAGAACAAATAAATGGGTTTTGTCTTTTGGTAATAAACTCAGCCCCCAGAACAAAGATCCACTGGGATCCACTAGAGGGGAGAGGACCAACAAAAGGGCTGCAGCCCTCCCTTTTTGCAGGTAGGGCCCTGCTGACTCAGTTCTGCCAGGACACTTTTAGCAGCTGGGGGTGTGGGCAGGCGTCTCCCTCTGGGTTTGGTTGTGCTAAAGCAGGAATTTTGTGTTCTTCCATTCCAATCTGCCCTCCACTGTTCTCTGTGACAATTTCCTCGCCCACGGAGCAGATGATGAGATTTCTCCCTCATTTGTTTCAGTGTAAACGAGCAGGTTGGTGAAACATCTGTCCCATCCTTTGTCACCTTCATCTCCCAGGGGGCCAGGCTGGGGGGTTGCACTGCCCCGTGCCAGTCCTGGGATGTGCTGGCCAGGGTCAGGGACCAGGGGGACATGGGAGCCTCCCAGCACAGCTGTGCACTCCCTGCGTGCAGAGGGGGAAGTGAGGGTGTGTCCAACACTTTCTGGTCACTTTGTGTGCTTCAGCGAGGTGGTGGTGCCGTGCAGGAGGAAAAGCCTGTCCTGTCCTGGCAGGGGTGGGGAAGAGCCTTCAAGCTGAGTCTGTGTCTTTAGCAAATCCTGCCTGAAAATGAGGCCACCAACTGTGGCCAGGACGCTTTTAATTTCTATCTTTACCATGTGGCCATTTGATAAAATGCTTGCACTTTGTTCTCTCATGTTTTTGGCTTGGCAGAAGAGCTCTGGTGTAGTTCTCAGGCATATCCTCACCTCTGTGGATTTGACCACGTGAGGATTGGGGGGATTTGTTCTGCTGCTCATTTGTACCACAGGTTTTAGTCTTGGGTAAGGAGTTTCCATTGGAGGTCCTCATACTCATGTACAGAAAATTGTGAATTCTCTACTAACTGCACTTGATTAAATCTAGTTTTAAAAATCTCTGTATTCAAATTATATTTCCTGTTGATGTAAAAATAATAAAGCAACTGAGTTCACTGCTGATTCACTCCTACTGGGATCTTAGGGATGGGATCTTAGGGATGGGATCTTAGGGAAAGGGGTCATGCTCTGCTGGTGGGTCTCACCTCTGCATGCCAAGATACTACTGTTATATATACACAAAACAAGATATATATATTTAAATATAATTATATATGTGTATATTATAGTTTGGTGGCTCAGGCAAATTGTGTGATTCTGTGTGGATTGATCAGACAAGGTGGGGCTGCTCCTGGTCCTTTCCTCTTGTGCTGTTGGATTGATGCACTTCTCTGTTGGCCCTACAGCAATGCAGGAATTTTTCCAGCAGGTCCTGTCACATCGGAGTTTGCTTTTATATGGAGAACAGTGGGAATTTTTATGGGATCCCAGTGATTTTCTTGACTTGCTGACAGCGTGAGGGGCAGCATTAGAGTTGGGAGTAGCTCAGCTTTTGCTGGTTTGGAGCAGGGTGGCATCTCTGAAGGGCAGGGTTTGCAGTCCCATCTCCTGGAATGAGGAAGCTGCTTCCTCTCCACGTGAGGAGCCCTTGTGAGGAAGAGCAGAGTCAGGAGCTGCCCAAGGAGCTTGTGGGACCTTGCTCAAGAGCTGCTGCTGTGTGACAGGAACCTGACCAACCTTGCAGCTTCCCAAATTCCTCACTGGTTTCATGGGCTGGTTTGCATCCAAACCGTACTTCACTTTTTTTTTCCTTCTTTTTAAAAAAAATTTATTCCCTCCCCAAAAGCAAAGAACAGGGAGCCCTGGGGGAATCATCTGTTCCATGGATGGCAGGCAGACTTGCAGATGCTGGCAGAAGCAGCACTGTGCCTTTGACATTTTTCCAGGGATTAGCTGTTCTTTGTAGTGTGTTGGGTTTATGCAGGCTCCTGTTTACAGTAGGATTCCCAAGAGTTGCTTTGTTTTCTCGTGTCTTCTGCTTCAGTCTGTTCCAGGCAGTGTGGGAGATCCTTCCTGTTGGAGTTTTACAGGCTTGGAGAGGGAAGGGTTTGGATCTTTTTGTTTTGTTTTGTTTTTCTTTCCTCTCCTTCTAAGCACTGATTTTGTTGAGGTTTTATTCCATTCCTGGAATGACTGCTGAGGGTTTTTGTCTGAAGGATGGGGAGGAGCTGTCCAGCTGTCCTGACTTATTTGAAGTCAGGGTTAAGCACAGCCAACAAGGTGATGTGAAGTCAGCTCTTGATTTTGTAGGGTAATAGGGAAAGTAATAAAACATGAAAAGCAAACCACAGGTAATGGCACAGAGACAAATCAGTTAAATTGTAATCCAGGAGGGTGAGGGTCAGCCTTGGGACCAGCTGGGGCGTTGGTGAACACCAAATCCTGGTTCCAGGCTGGCCAACCCTCAGTTCAGGTGTTAATCACAGTGCAGGGAGCTGAGGGACGATGGTGGTTGCCATCTTCTGCAAAACTGTGAACAAAGGTTGTTTGCTGAGGCTAAATGGGGTTTTATGCTCTTCTCTGTGCTGATGCATGTAAAAAAAAAAAAAACCCAACCCAGATGGAGCTGATTCTTCTGTCATTTCTGAATATTTTTACTGCTGTTAAGACTTCCACAAGTAGAATCACAGAATATCCTCAGTGAGAAGGCACCCACAGGGCCCATCCAGCTCCTGAGTCTGACGAGCCACACCAGCCTTTGCCGAGCTGTGTTCCCCTTGGCATGGGACAGTCCTGGTGAGGAGTGGCTGATCCAGCCCGGAGAGTTCTGCTGGCATTTCTCTGGGCTCAGCACCTGGCACGGGCTGGCACCCCGACGGGGTACCTGGCACTGGGACCTGCTCTTGCTTCCTATGGAAAGGTGCCCTCTGCTTCCACGTGCTGTGCTAGTGCAGGCTGATGCTTTTCCTCCCGAGCACTCCAAACCCATAAGCCCCGTCCTGGTCCCAGTTTTCCTTCCCATCCAGCACATCCTGTGATTCTCCTTGGCTTCTGTTCGTGGCTGCAGTGTGCTTCCCACGGGGAACTACCGGGAAAATTCCCTTCGCATCTGACCAAGCCAACAGTAGAGGGCAACAGAGGATGTATTGCCATGTATCTCCTTGCACTTCCTTGACTTTTCCACCTCTAAACCGTCTCTGGAACAAGACTGCTCCAGATACCAAATGTTTTACCTCATCCTAGTCCCTTTCCTGTGACTTTGGGAGGAGATTTTGGTGCCTTCAGTCACTTTTCAAACGAGTGTGCAAGCCTCTTGTGTGATTACCGAAACGAGGGATGTGTTATTCCTCTGCCTGCAGCTAAAATCTGCACTTGGAAGTGGAATAAAACACTGGATGCTGTTTGCAGCACATTTCCTACCTGATCTTCAGCCCATAGCTGGTGATACATGGAGATGGTCTGGCTTTTTTTTTGGTCATTAACAGATTAGAAAGGGTGAATTTACCTCACTGGATAATTTTGTAACAGTGACAGGGCTCCTGCACAGAGCAGAGGTGGGTACAGGGAACAACACACAACAGTCAGAACAGCCAGAGAAGGGATCCAACTTCCTTGGATTCCTTGGCATTGTTGTCACCTGCTTTGCTCTGCATGGGAAAAGGTGGCAAAAAATCCCACAGAGTTTCATGGCAGCTTTACTTTGGGCTAGCAGATCTGTGAGAAGGGAATCAGCTGAGTTAGTTTAATGTCTGTCCCACCAGGCATTTCATGCAGCCCCTAAAACCTTCCATGTTTCCCAGAACACCAAGCTTTAGAGTTCTTCCAAGCTCAAGTCCCACTGCTGGATGGAGACTTGCCCTGTGAATTCTGAGTATGGTCAGGCAAAGCTGGGCTTTCCCTGCTTTTTCCATCCAGGTGTACATAAAAAAAGAAAAAGTGGATTCTGTGACTGTGCCTCATGTTCTGCTGCTTAGATGGGGTTAAAGATATACCAGGTATAAAATACAATGCCCTCATGGCCAGAGCACGTGGCTGGAGGCTCTAGAGATCAAAGTTCAGTTCTTTTTTAGTCATAAGCTTCTCGCTACACACGCAGTAAGTCACTTCATCTTCTGCAGCCACACTTTCACTTGTGCATAAGGGAAGTAAAATAGCTGTTAGGGCAGTCTTTGCCTGTATTTCCTGTTTAGATTAACATCTCTTTCAGGGAGGCTGTTTTAATGGGCTTGTGCTGCACAAGCCTGGGCCTGAGAGTGTTCACACTTATAAAAATCCCTCATCTCCATCCATCCCACAAATCTCTTTTCCATCAGGTTGCATCCTGCTCGTGAATCTGAGGACCTGCTGGGGTTGCGTTCCATTAACAAACAAAGCTTTTCTTATTTTCAGTGTATTTTGGCAGCAAAGCTTGATGTAGCTGTGGATGCTCTTCATGTCCACTATGGCCTGAGCTGCGCCATGTCCTTGTACCTGTCAGCTCTGCTCACCTGTGCCACAGCTGCAGGTGACAGGCACCAACACTGTTGGCTGGCACGTCCCCAGCACGCTGGGACCTGCCGGTGTGTTCCTAAGGAGGCCAGTTTGGGGAACAGCAAAGACCTTGTTCCTCTTTTTCAAGCTCCTCTCAAGGTGGGGAGCAGTGGCTGAATCAGATTAGGTTCTGGTTTGCCAAAAGCCCCGAAATTTTCATGCTGTGTGATATTTGGAGGAGCAGATGCTGAGTTCCCTCCTGAGCCATTGAGGGCACGGCTGCACCGCTGAGAGTTGTTTCAAAACCCTTTGGGGTTTGGTTCAGTTTGGGTTTTATGCAAGCCCTGAGATACCAACTCCCCTGTTCAAAAGCAGTGCTGCCTCAACTCACTGAGCTCTGTTATCCCAGCCTTCCCTCGCTGATTTCAGTTTGCAAAGTTTTCCACAGTTTTTTCTGGCACACCTATCCTGGGTTTATCCGTGCACAGTAAGTGCTGAATCCCACCTGAGAAACGTTTCACAAGCAGATGAGTAACCAGCTAATAAATGATCTTCGGATATTTTTGGATCTCTTAGGGTAGAAAGCATGAAGAGCTTTCAAGTGACAGTAAGGTACTGCTCTTTCTCTCTGCCCCTATGGACTTCTAAGCTCTTCTCAATATTCCCATCAACTCTCATTTTCATTTTCTCATTTGATGGCCGAAAGCAGCATCAGCCAAGCTCTAATGAAGGGCAAGCAAAGCATTTCAGAGCAACAACTAAACGTCTCTCAAAGTGCTGCTTCAAGCCTGCTGCCCGGGGAATGTGAAGGACAAGCTGTTTTCCCACCCACGCCCGTGTCAGGGCCGGCTCAGACCACGGGGAGCTGCTGAAGCCGGTGGCT
This sequence comes from Vidua chalybeata, assembly GCF_026979565.1. Taxonomy (NCBI): domain Eukaryota; kingdom Metazoa; phylum Chordata; class Aves; order Passeriformes; family Viduidae; genus Vidua; species Vidua chalybeata. Next base: position 15,290,371 of record NC_071545.1, read on the forward strand.
GCAATCCGTGTCTGGAGCCTGCCCAGATCCCTCAGGTGGGCTCTGCAGCCAGGCTGTGTCCTGCATGCTGGCATTGCTTCGCTCCAAACACACACCGGTGGAGCTGCTCCCAGAACAAGGCGGTTTCACCTTGCTTTTCCCACACTGTCCAGCTCTGGGGCCCCACACAGAAGAAAAACGTGGATCTGTTGAGGTCAGTGCTCCCAGGGCTGGAGCCCCTCTGCTCTGGAGCCAGGCTGGGAGAGCTGGGGGTGTCCAGCCTGGAGAAGAGAAGGTTCCAAGGAGACCTTGGAGCCCCTCCCAGTACCTGAAGGGTCAGCCCTTGGCTGAGTGGGTCGGGCTGACTGGAACAGGTTTTGAAGAAGGAGAAAGCCCCACATCTTATCTCCTCCAGGTTGTCATGTCCATGTACTTAGCCCTGAGAAAACCTGATGGTTTTTTTTTTTGTCATAGAGACAAAGATAAGAAGTTGGCATGACCATAAGAAGCAAAAAGCAAATGCGGGTTTTCCACTACCTTTAATTAAACTCATGTAAAATAAAAACATGGGCAGCTCTTGGGCAGCTGTCTGCGTGCTGCTCTGCTTGTTTCCTGTCCTTGTTCCCTGTCCCTGAAATCCAGTGGGAATGGTAAATAGAGACAAAACTTGTTAAAACCTAACAAATGCTCTGAGAAGTGCCATTTCCAAACACTGCTGTTCTCCATTTGATGGGGAAATGTGGAAGGTGTAATATCCTTCCCCATTATTGGCTGGCTCTGTGTATCTGTTGATTTGCAGCAACAGGAAGCGAGACAGAAAGACAGTTTGTATGTGGGCTGGAGATACCTCCTGTGCTCTATCTGAGCAGGAGCAGGGGGAGAAAACTGGCACCCCATGATGTGGGCAATGATTGTATAAACACTGCACACCGCAGAAGCTGGGGGGATGAACCCCAAAGAAAGGACAAGTTTAGGAGCAGAGATTTCAGTGCACCACAGTCATGCCTTGAAGGGTATAAACCCCATACCTGTCTGGAAATGGTCATGATTTGTTCCAGGGCAACATCTCAAAGATTCAGGCTCAAAGATTCATTGTCCTGCTCCCTTGTGCTTTGCATTGTCCAAAAATTCTAGCTGGGACAGATGAGCTCGGCAAGACATGTTAGAAAGAGGGAGAAAGAAGTTGTTTTCCCAAAAACCAGGAGCAGAGCCCAGAGATTCCCTGTGCAGCATCCCAGGAACATGCTGCCTCCCTGGCACTGGCACCCTGGAGGAGCAGGGCAGCCCGTGCCATCACCTGGAACTCTGGGCTGATGGGTTTGGGATGGTTTGTGGCCAAAGCCTGATTTGGATTTTTGAGGAAATCCAAATTTGGGTTTGGGATGGTTTGTGCCCAAAGCCTGATTTGGATTTTTGAGGAAATCCAAATTTGGGTTTGGGATGGTTTGTGCCCAAAGCCTGATTTGGATTTTTTAGGATGCTGAAACAACTGCTTCTAAACTGCTGAAGCTGATTGAAAATCCCACCTCGGGTAATCCCTTCCAGTTAATTTGTTCTTTGTTCCTGACCTGCAATTCAGGGCTGAGCTGGCAGTGATGCTCTTGGCACTGGGGTCCCATCCCTGGCCAGCTCCACGAGCCAGCAGAAAGCAGGAGGGACCAACCTGCCATTCTCTTCATAGACATTTTGGTTTTTGCCTAGAAAAATGTGCTGGTTCCTGAGCTGGTGGCATTGAGGAATGAAGGGCTGAATTCTGCTTTTTCTGCTGGGAATCAGAAATAGACCTGGAGAGATGATGACTCACCTGTAATTGAGAAAAGCCGCGTGGCATCATTATGAGCTTCAACAGTTAAATCCCGATTCCAAGCTGCCAGAAAGAACAGACTGACAGAGCTGCAAAAGGCCAAAAGGAGCTGGAGACAGGATCCAGCACCCGGGAATCCTTGGCTCTGTGGGTGCATCGTGTGTGTGAGGGGTGTGACACACCTGCCCCACAGGCAGCCCGTGTGCTGTGGCAGTGACACGGTCCCTGCGAGGGGAATGGGGCTGCCGTGGGGCAGGGCAGCTGTGCCGGGGTCGGGAGAAGCCCCCAGCCCCACAGCCCCGTGCCGGCAGGGCGGGCGTGCTCCTCCTCCCCTGCGCCTTTCCCTGCAGCTCCCGTCCGGAGCAGGGATGATGTCAGGGTTGTCATGGCATCGGTATCTATGGAACCGGGATCAGCATCGCCGTGCTCAAAACCAGCTCGGGACAGGTCCTGGAGCCGCGGGGGGAACTCCCTCCGCAGTAATCAAGGGTTTCCCCTCTAAGCTTCTTCCTTTTCCTCCTTCCTGCTGTCCATGGGGAGGGAGCAGGGATGGGGCTTGGCCTCCTCCCTCCCGGGGCAGCTCTGGGTGCCTCCTGCCGTGCGTGAGGAAAGCGGGAGCTCAGCCCCATGCATTTCCACTTCCCTTTTCTTGCACCAGCTCTGAATGTGCAACAGCAAAAAGCAGCTGCCAAACCTTGCCCTCTGCTCTCGGCCACTGGCCCCGGTGAGTGGCCAGCAGAACCCTGGCTCGTGCCAGGTCTGAGAGCCCTCCTGGCTGCAGGGCTTCTGAGGGTCCCCAGGGGGGGACAGCCACCCTTTCTGGGGGGCTGGGCACAGAAGGGGTGTTTATTTTAGGGTCAGTGCCCGCAGCAGAGGTGAGCCGAGCAGCGTGGTGACCTCCCTGTGCTCCGGGCCATGGCATTGCCCCCCTGCCAGCAGCCCAGCTGCTCACAGGGAGCCTTTGCCATTGCCTGGTGACACTGCCACGGGCTGGTGACCCTTGCAAGGACACCCCACCCCTGCCCACGGCACGCTATCCTCAGAAGCAGCACTGTGACCACAGGACGGTAATTCTTGGAACAGCTCAGTGACCCTGGCAGTGGCAAGGTATCCTGGCTGTTGTGTGGTGTCCCCAGCCGTGGCACAGTGACCATGGCCACGGCATGGTGGCACTGGCTGTCCACAGCGATCACAGCTCTGCTGTGGTGCCCATGCCCACAGATCAGTGACAGTGCCTGTCACCGTGTCACAGTGTCCATGCCCACAGATCAGTGACAGTGCCTGTCACCGTGTCACAGTGTCCATGCCCACAGCTCGGTGACAGTGGCTGTCACATTCTCACAGTGCCTGTGCCCACATCTTGGTGACAGCGCCTGTCACCGTGTCACAGTGCCCAGAGCCCCATCCTGGTGACACTGCCTGTCCCACTGTGACACTCTCCATGCCCACAGATCAGTGACAGTGCCTGTCACAGTGTCACAGTGCCCAGAGCCCCATCCCGGCGACAGTGGCTGTCCCACTGTCACAGTGTCCATACCCACAGATCAGTGACAGTGCCCGTCCCACTGTCACAGTGTCCATGTCCACAGATCAGTGACAGTGCCTGTCACAGTGTCACAGTGCCCGGAGCCCCATCCCGGCGACAGTGGCTGTCCCACTGTCACAGTGTCCATGTCCACAGCTCAGTGACAGTGCCTGTCCCACTGTCACAGTGTCCATGTCCACAGCTCAGTGACAGTGCCTGTCCCACTGTCACAGTGTCCATGTCCACAGCTCAGTGACAGTGCCTGTCCCACTGTCACAGTGTCCATGTCCACAGCTCAGTGACAGTGCCTGTCACAGTGTCACAGTGTCCATTCCCACATCCCGGTGACACTGCCTGTCCCACTGTGACACTGCCCATGCCCACAGCTCGGTGACAGTGCCCGTCCCGCTGTCACAGTGCCCGGAGCCCCATCCCGGTGTCGGGGGCGCAGCTCGGGCTCGCAGCGCCGGGAGCGCGCACCTGCCCGTGCCCCACCACCCCCTGTCCCCCCCCAACCCGCCGGGTGGTTCCTCCCGCCGCCCGCACGCGGCGCTGCGGACGAGCCCACGAGGGAGGGGCGCGCGGGGGGGGGGGCGGGGGGGGCGGGCGCGCGGCCGGCGCGGGGCGCGCGCGGCGGGGCTCGGCTGGGCGCGGAGCGGGCGCGGGGGAAGATGGAAGGAGCGTCCTTCGGAGCGGGCCGGGCCGGGGGGGCCATCGACCCCGTGGATTTCCTCAAGCAGCCGCAGACCCTCCTCCGGGTGACCACCTGGGTAAGGCGGAACGGCCGCGGGGGCGCGGGGCTGGGCAGCGGCGGTGCGGGGACAGCGCCCGGCGCGGCGGGCAGTGCCCGGGCGATGGGCAGTGCCCGGGCGATGGGCATGTCGAGAGTCGATGGGCAGTGTCGAGGCGATGGGCAGCTCAAGTGCATCGTGCCCGCAGCAGGTGCATCGTTCCCGGTGTCGGTGCGCTGCCGGTGCTCGGTGCGCTGCCGGTGCCGGTGCTCGGTGCGCTGCCGGTGCGGCGGGCGCTGCCCAGCCCCGCGGGCAGTGCCGGCTCCCGGGGGAGCTGGCAGGGAGTTTCCTCGGGAAATAGGGCCGGGAGCGGCGGCGGGATGCGCCGCTGCCCCTCTCGTGAGCGGCGCTGGAGGACGGGGCTCGGAGCAGGAGGCAGAGGACATTTTCCTGCCTTCCACGCTCCGTGCATGCGTGTGTGTGACAGAAATCCGGGAGCCAGCCCTGCCCAGCTCCCCCGTGCTGCTGAGAGGATGTCATGTTTGTCGGACGTTTCCCATCTGTGAATTCCCGCCGTGGAGCAGGAGGTGGAATGGGCTCTGCAGGGCTCAGGGAAGGCTTTGGTGGTCCGTGCCCAGGGTGCCCCTGTGGCCGTGGTGCCCCGATGCCCAGGGCTAAGGACAGCCCCTAATTTGCCTCCCCCAGCCTGGCTTTTTGTTGAGATCTGCAGGTGTGCAGGGCCTTGGGAGGTCAGGAATGCCAGGTCCTTCCCAAAAACCCCGCTGTGGGAAGGATCTGCCCGGCTCCCACCTGCCTCCAGTGCTTGGCTGGAGGCTGTGGATGAGCCTGGGGCTCGTCCTCGCCCGTGCCACACCTGTGCTGGCTCTGTGACACTGTGGCAGCGCTCAGTGAGGCAGGGAGCTCACAAAGCTGTGCTGAGGAGGTGCAGCCCCAGCTGGCACAGCTGCTGGCTCCATGGGGGCTCTCCAGCCTGGGGTGCCCTGGGAGAGGCCCCGAGCAGCACAACGGGCAGCACATGAGCAATTCCAGCTGCAGTCACATGCTCAGAGTTAAACCACACGCTGCAGTGTGTGGCTGACGGGAGCTGGTGTCCTTCCCAGGGCTTGGAGAAGGCCCACGACTCCATTGCTGGGGAAAAACGGGGCCAGGGATGGATCTGGGGCATCCAGCTTGGTGTGGAAGGGGCATTTTGGGCAGGGTTGAGGCACAGGCAGCAGTTGTTTCCTAGAAGAAAACTTGGTCTGGATCCTCCTCCTTGGGTGGCAATGGCAAACTGCTGGCAGTGGTGTAAGGTTTGGGTACAGTTAAATAAATCTGCCCCACTGCTGGTGAGTTCAGCCCCTCCTAAAATAAATGTGTCGCCTTGCACGCAGAGGGCTCCCCACCCTTGTTGGACGGAGGGGATTGGACACTGCTGGGCCAGAGTATGGAATGTAGGTACAAAATAAAAAGCCCAGCCTTAGGAAATATTCCTGTATATATTCACTGGTTTGTTCAGTGGTGAAGCCCCTCCTTTCCTGGCTCTGTGTTCCCAGGGAATCAGTGACAAACGAGTGCTTACAACTACAGAAATGCATCAGCTTAACTCCAGACAAGTGCAGGGCCACCAGTGTGGACAAACTGGGCTGAGCGTGCTGCTATCCAATAAATGCTTGTAACATTCAGAGTTGGCCAAAGCCCTCTGAGCAAAAAGGGAGTTTTTTGCTCTTTTCAGTGGGCTGGGGGCTGGGCTGGGAGCCCTTTGGAGCCCTTTTCCCAGGTCTCACACTCCCTGGTAGGTCTGTCAGGGTTCATCCCTGCTCCAGCCTGGGGGTTCAGAGCCCCACTTTGGTTGTCTCAGCCCAGTTCCCCGTGTCTTAAACCAGTTCAGCATTTGTGGCTCCTGTCCAGTGCGAGCTGGGGCTGCAGTCACATCATTCCCTTCCTGCTGCTGTGCCTCGTGCCTGGCTTCCAGGCCAAACCCGTGCCAGCATGCCAGATTGGGTGGGGGAGGCAGCCAAAGGCTTTGCTGGGGTCTCTGCTGCCTTCCTGGCTGCTGTCCTGGGTGAGTGGCAGTGCTGTGGCACGTGGTGACATCCGTGCTGGTGGCCGGGCAGGAGCTCGAGCCGATGCCCACCGTGCCACTCCCTGACCGCCAAAGCCAACAGAGCCTTGCCAGGCTTCCCTGCCTGCTGTCCCAGGGGGGATGAGCTGCCTGTGCCAGCACAAAACAGCCCTGGGTGGTTGTTGAGCTAGCCCTGGGCCGAGGTCAGGCTTTTGCACGTGGTTTTCCTTCCTGTGCCTCGGTGGCGCAGCTTTGCACCGGCGTTAACCGGAGCAGGCGGATCCCACGGCACAGACAGGAGCCTTGCTCTGTGTCTGATGTCAGCTGCTCTTGGGCAAAGCAAGAGCTGCCAGGATGGGCTGCTGTGGGTGGGGGTGATGGAGAAATCCCACAGGGATTTGGGGCCAGCCCCAGGTGGGTGACTCGTGCTGATCTGGCTGGTGGCCGCTGCTGGGGCTTCCCAGCACCAAAGGAAGGTCCAGTTCCCTTTTGGGACTCCAGTGCCTGCCTGGGGGACCTTGTGCTGGCAGGCAGGCCTGTGAGGGACTGGCAGGTGAACGGTGACCCACACAGAAACCCCCAAATGTCAGCGGTGCCCAAAGGGGATTCCTGGTTCTGCCTCCCCCTGAGAGAGTAATTCGGAGTATCTGAGGGGGAAAAACACCACTCCTGGCTTGAGCTGTAAAATCAAAAGCTGGAAAGAACCATTTAACAGTTCCTCATTCATCTCTTCCCTCTCTGTCTGATGCAGTTTGTCAGATGAAGATGTGATCGCTCTTGTGGTTTCCTTTTGAGACATTTTTTGCACAGCCAGACAGAGTCGATATTCATGACGAGTGCCTGCACAATCATGAGCTCCTTTCTCTGTGACTGCCCGTGCCAGCCAGACTTTTCAAGTGGCCACTCAGCTTCACAGGGCAATTGTTCATTTAACATACCCTTAGGTTTGGCTTTTTAAAGCAGTTTTGGAGAATATTCTGGTAAACCTTTTCAGCAATTCCTGTGGTTTCATGCAGAGCAGCAGCAGAAGTGCAGTGCCGGGTCGCATCAGTGCACCCTCATCCATCCCATCCCATCCCATCCCATCCCATCCCATCCCATCCCATCCCATCCCATCCCATCCCATCCCATCCCATCCCATCCCATCCCATCCCATCCCATCCCATCCCATCCCATCTCTCTGCCTCCCTGGAGCTCAGCAGCAGTGCAGGGAATTGGCTCTGGATGGCTCCTCAGGGGTTTCACTGGCTCCCGAGCACTCGGGGCTCTTAGGGAAGAGCTCCAAGGCTGCTCTGGCTCTCCAGGAGCCCCCAGCAATGCTCAGAGTCATTAGTGTGATCTGAGCTGCCTCAGACTTTGCTCCTGACCACTTTTCAGAAGGGTCATCAGATTTCTGCCTTAATTTTCTCTTTCTGCAGGCTATGCATTAAAGGCAGAACTTAAATTTATCATTTTGGTAATGGAATTATCGGGGAGCTTTGCTGCATCTGAGCTTAAAATGGTTCTGAATTGTCATGCTCCTGTCATCTCTGGTTTCAAGCAGTGCTGGTGTGCCATGTGCTCAGATTGCAGGACGAGATTGGGAGCCTTGAATGAACGCTGTGTCTCAGCCAGCATCTCTTACCACATCAGAAAAAGTAATTCAGGAAAAAATCAGTCAGTGGACATCCTCCCAAGCTGATTAGCCTGGTGGCCGTGGCCCTAAACCTATTACAGCCAGCATCATCCCACCTCGCTCTGTGCCAGAAACCACAGCAGGCCTTCCCTTCGTGCTCGTCTCCGCGCTCCCCTGGGAGATCTGGCAGAGCTTTGGGCTTCACAGCCTCCAAGAAATGGTGCAGATCAGTGCTGGAAACTTCCCTGTGGCTGGCAGCTGTAAAGATAAACTGGGGAGGGAGCTGGGGGGCTGATTGTCCCCCCGTGCCAAGGGTCCCCGAGCGGGGGATCTGCGCCAGGCCCGTGCACAGCACAGGGCTTAGAGGGGCTTAGGGGAATGCTCGGTGCTAAGCAGGATTTGGCCTGTGCTAATGTGACCTGGATTGTTCTTCCCTTCTCGTTTGGTGGTCCCTCCTTCCCTCGCTGGGCTCCAGGAGGGCAGGGAGCTGAGCAGGGAGGGAGTGAGGGATCACCAGAGCTTGGCCTGGCTCTCTGCACCCGTGGCTTGTGCCCAGCACTGCTGGTCAGGAGCCACGGCAGAGGAAACGAGCTCTGGGCTGGTTTTCCTCGTGCCTTGCATCTCCTCCACGCTGACATTAATGTGTGTGTAATCCAAGCCGGGTTCTGCAGGCTCCTACAACCCCACACCTTCTGCTGGTGTTTTTTATAGGTCCCAAATGCAAGTGCAGCTCCTCAGCAGTGCAAACATCTCACCTTAAAATGGCTGACAGCTCGCACCGAAGCGCTCAGCTCCTGCTCTCCTCTCTTATTTGCTTCTTGTTTTCCTTGCCTGGCTCTGCTCAGGCTGCGAGGTCTCCTGGAGCACATTTTAGGGGATGGGCTGCAGAAAGCTGAAGGCAGCGGGGAGGAAAAATGTGTGTGTGTGCTGGGGTCCAGGCTGCTGGAGCTTCAGCAGGGAAGGGGGATCTGCAGAGCACAACTCCAGAAGAAAGGCAGGCAGCCTGGCCAGCCAGCGTCCTCCAGATGGCAAAAATGTGGTGGAGGGAGGGCAGGCACAGCTCCAGCTTTATCCACACCTGCAAGGTGTGTCCGCCTGGGCACATCAGGGTGATGCTCCCTGCGAGGGCCTGGCGGGTCCAGCAGAACTACAGAATCCTGGAATGGTTTGGGTTGGAAGGAGCCTTAAAACCCATCCTGTGCCACCCCCTGCCATGGGCAGGTGCCGGAATCACCCCTGGATTGGGGTGACCCCGGGTGGTGGTAAAGTCTCTCCTCCAACCTGTGCCTTCAAAGAAAGACTCAGTAGTCTTCAGTCGTCTGGTCTCAAGGCAGTTTATTGCAATAATCTCAAGGCACACAGACTCCCTGACATTGTCCCTGACTCCTTTTCCCTCTGCATCTCTCTCAGTCTCCCTCACCCAAGGGGCTGGTGCCATCTTTTATATCACACATTACGTGTTAAATGTTTATGGTTTTTCCCCAATGCCTATCACTTATATTGAACAGTGGCTTTCTACTCTAAACCAATCTGGGAGTGCCAACATCACCAAGAACATGGGGAATAGGAAGGAGAAAGAAGGAGGACAGGGCACACCCAAATCCCTCCATCTCAGAACTTCTGACCCCCATGTACAAAACTCAGACCCCTCTGTACAAGGCCTAAAACCCCCCTGTACAGCACTCAAAGATCCTTCCTTTCACTTTGTGGCTACTTCTATTATAACATCTAAAGTTTTGTGATTTCTTGTTCTTCCTGCAAGGCTTGTAAATTGTTCCATGGGTCAAATTCAAAACCACAGGGGTTTCCAGCTGCCTGCCAGGGTCTCAGAGGCTTCTGACCTGGGCCTGGAACATCCAAGAGTGTCTGAGGGACACCTTGGGTTCCAACAGGCAGGGACACCTTCCACTGTCCCAGGGCACTCCAAGCCCTGTCCAGCCTGGCCTGGGACATTCCCAGGGATGGAGCAGCCACAGCTTCTCTGGACACCTTGCACCAGGACCTCGCCACCCTCTGAGCAGAGAGACTGTCCCATTGTCCTGTCCCATTATCCTGTCCCACTGTCCTGTCCCATTATCCCGTCCCATTGTCCTGTCCCACTGTCCTGTCCCACTGTCCTGTCCCATTGTCCTGTCCCACTGTCCTGCCCCACTGTCCTGTCCCATTATCCTGTCCCATTATCCTGTCCCACTGTCCTGTCCCATTGTCCTGTCCCACTGTCCTGCCCCACTGTCCTGTCCCATTATCCTGTCCCATTATCCTGTCCCACTGTCCTGCCCCATTGTCCTGTCCCACTGTCCTGTCCCATTATCCTGTCCCACTGTCCTGTCCCACTGTCCTGTGTCACAGAAATGCTGCCTGGCCTGGAGAGTTGTCTCTTCTTGCTTGGAAGCAAACTTTAAACTGGGGGAACTGGGCTGCTGGCTTTCACCAACAAGAGAGGCCCCAGTTCCTCCCTGCTGTGGTGCAAGCCCAGCTCCCTTTGCCCGAGCAGCCCCTCCACGTCCCCGTGGCTCTGAGGGCTCCTGGCCTGTGTTGTGCTCCCTGCAGGGTGGGACTGAGGCTCCTTTGTGTGCTGAGGTGCAGCTCTGGATGGGAAGGATGGGAGAGGAGAGCTTTCCTCTTCCCATTGCCCTGCAGCCACAGGCAGGGCAGCACTCATGGAGCTGGGGCTCCCAGCACTCAGGAACCCCCACGCCAGGAGCCCCCGAGCTGCCAGCACATCCCCGTGGCAGCTTTGGCAGGATGCAAGGATGGAAAATGCAATTTCCCACCGGGCTGGCTGGGGAGAATCCAGTTTTCTTACCGTGCCTCGCACCAGTTCAGCCAGGAAAAGCAGAATTTGTTGCTGGTGGCATTGAGTGGTTCAGCTGGAAAATGGAGTGTCCTGTGAAGGCTCCTGTGCAAATCCTCTGAGATGCTGCTCAGGCTCACCAAACCTCTCTAGCAGTGCAAAATCTGACCTTGTATTTTCTCTTCCAAGTCTCTGATGAGCTGGCTGGGGCTTTGAGCCACTGTGGATTGTGAAGGTGATTGGGAAAATGCACTTGTTCTGTGGGAACTTCAAAAAACACGGGGGGTTTATTTCCCTGCCCACATTTATTTCATCTACCCACGTTTTCCTAAAATAAAACCATTTTTACATCTATACTTAGAAAGGCAACACCAAATTTATTCTCATTAGAATGTTTCACCAGCACCAGTGGGCTTTTTAAGAAAAACCATAACATCACAATCCTGGGGTGAGGGAGGGGTAACCCATGGAAAGGCACGTTTTGACAGGAATATTCCAGGCAGTGCTGATGTTTTGAGCTCATCTGTTAAATGTGTGCACTTGGAATTCGTTGCTCCTCTGGCCTCCCAAGGAAAAGCTGCGTGTTTTGTGTACTGAAATGTGGTTGTGAGGCCCTCATGGTTTGAGCCACTTGGGTTGTCTGGTGGCAGGAAGGAGGCTCTGCTTTCCAAAATCCTTTGGAATTGGAAGTTAAGTGATAAAACTACTTTTATTTTTTTTTTTTAATCGACATTGACAGCCCCAGGTGTGCAAAGCTGGTGGAGGCACCACACACCTGTGCTGTGACATCCTTAATTGTATTTAATTTATGGGAGCTCTCCCTCCCTCCCACCTGTCCCTATTGGACACAAAATGGGTGCACAGAAGCTTGGGACGTTCAAAAGAGAAAAAGAGCAAATTTCATTCAAACATCTGGTGTTTATAGAATTCCAAATGTGACTGTGGATTGGAGGGTGGAATTATCACTTCTTTAACCACACTGGTCCAAAGATCAATCCATCATTTCTCTCCTCCCACAGAGAGATATGGAAACTATTCTATTTATACATGAAATTGTGTGGGAACTCTGACTCTCAACTATGTAAACGTTATCAGAACGCTAAAGAAGTTTTATGAGAACTTTAAAACTTTCAAAAGAACTAGAAAAGTTACCACTTTTAAAAATCAGGACAGCACCCACCAAAGCTCTGGGCTCCCAGCAGCTTGGGGAAGGTTGTTCATCCCTGAGGACTGAGTGGAACCCCTCGGAGAAGCTGAGTTCAAGTTTGCTGGCCTGCCAGAGAAGTAATTGCATGGAATCAGAGGTCCTCAATTATTCATGTTTTCCAGAATCACATTACTTCTTCCCCAGGCCTGTTTCATAAATGCTGCTGCTATTTCTGATGGTAAATAACAATTTTGCATTATTTATGAGCAGATTTTTACAACTGCTGATGTTACAGCTGCTGCCAAAGCCCCGGGAAAACGATTAGTGCTGCTTGTTGTTGTTTCTTCCTTACACACAGCCCCTCCTGTCGTGAGCGTGGGGATGGTGAGGATGAGGATGGTGGGGATGGGGATTGTGGGGATGGCAATGGTGATGATGATGATGATGATGATATGATGGTGATGATGGTGATGATGATGATGATGATGATATGATGGTGATGATGATGATGATGATGATGATGATGGTGATGATGATATGATGGTGATGATGATGATGATGATGATGATGATGGTGATGATGATATGATGGTGATGATGATGGTGATGATGATGATGATGATGATGATGATGGTGATGATGATATGATGGTGATGATGATGATGATGATGATGATGATGGTGATGATGATGATGATGATGATGATATGATGGTGATGATGATGATGATGATGATGATGGTGATGATATGATGGTGATGATGATGATATGATGGTGATGATGGTGATGATGATGATGATGATGGTGATGATATGATGGTGATGATGATGATATGATGGTGATGATGGTGATGATGATGATATGATGGTGATGATGATGATGATGATGATATGATGGTGATGATGGTGATGATGATGATATGATGGTGATGATGATGATGATGATGATATGATGGTGATGATGGTGATGATGATGATATGATGGTGATGATGGTGATGATGATATGATGGTGATGATGATGATGATGATGATGATGATGATGATATAATGGTGATGATGATGATGATGATGATGATGATGATATGATGGTGATGATGATGATGATAATGATGATGATGGTGATGATGATGATATGATGATGATGGTGATGATGGTGATGATGATGATGATGATGGTGATGATGATGATGCTCCCCAAGCACAGCACCAGCGAGGAACAGGGTGCAGGTGCCGCAGGGTGACTTGGGTGGCCCCTGAGCTCGTGGCTGGTGCTCAGGGCTGACCTGAGCCAGGGATGGATGTGGGACAGGGCCCCAGGCCGTGGGTGAGCTCCCAGAGGAGGAGGAGGAGAAGGTCTGTCCCAGTGTTGTGTTAAAGAGTGGCTGGACCTTGGGGGTGTTTGCCCACCGTGGGTTCTGCTCCATTTCCCCCGCTCTGTGTCCCTGGGAGCTGCAGGAGGTGACACAGGTGACTGTGAGCCACCAGCTGGGCTTCATCCAGTGCTACCTCCGTGTCACCTGTCCCTGCCTCGTCGTGCAGGTGCAGGGGGACCAATCGTGCCCTGTTCCTGTCCCCAGCTGCTCCTGGGAGAGCTGGAGGAGCCTCTTATCTCTGCTCTGCATGCCTGGCCTCCAGCTGTGTCCCGGGAGCCAGCAGGGAGCCAGCAGGGAGCCAGCAGGGCTGCTGGTGCTGGCACGGGGGAGATCAGAGCTTCCCAGTGGGAGGGAGATGTGCCTGCACTGCCTGCTCCCCTCCCTGCTCACGGCCCCTTCCCAGGGATCCAGAGCAGGATCCAGAGCCCAGAGTGGGGTCCAGAGCAGAATCCAGAATGGGATCCAGAGCAGGATCCAGAGCAGGATCCAGAGCAGAATCCAGAATGGGATACAGAGCAGAATACAGAGCAGGATCCAGAGCAGAATCCAGAATGGGATCTAGAGCAGGATTCAGAATGGGATCCAGGGCAGGGTCCAGAGCAGGATCCAGAGCCCAGAGTGGGGTCCAGAGCAGAATACAGAGCAGGATTCAGAACGGGATCCAGAGTGGGATCCAGAGTAGAATCCAGAGTGGATTGTGCTGGTCCTGCTGCCTCCCCCCTGCCTTTGGGAGATAAGGGAATTCTGTGGGCGTGCAGCAGGTGAATGGTGTCACCTGAGGCTGCCATCGGCTCCTTCCCCACCTGCAGGGGTGTGCCAGGGGTGTGCCAGGGGTGTGCCAGGGGTGTGACAGGGGTGTGACACCCACGGTGCCAGCCCCAGCTGCCCCTGCCCTTCTGTCCCTCTTGGGCCCAGCCAGGTCACTGGTAGTGCATTCAGGAGCTGCACCTTTCAGCCCCTGCTACGCCAGCTGAAAAATCACCCTGCTGCTCCCAGGGCAGCCTGTGCCCCTGTGCCACCTCCCCACACATGTCCCCTGTCCCCTCCAGCAGCCATCCAGCCCTTCCCTGCCTCAGCTGCTCAGCTCTCCCCTGTCCCTGGGGACACCAGGGGCTTTGTGGGGCCCAGCCTGACAGCAGAGAGCAGCACAGCACAAAGTCTCTGCAGGCACCTGCCCCATCTGGGTGTTTTTTTTCCGTCCCCAGCGTGTCTGGAGAAGCAGGTTCTTACACTGCTCTGCCCAGCAGGGCGCTGGAAGGCAGGAGGAGGTTCCACCTCCCAGAGGAGGAACACCCAGGTGCAGTTTGGAGCCACCAGGGAGAGGAGAGCCGGGATGTGTCTGACAAATGCCACGTTGCCATGGAGGCGAGGATGGGATTGAATCCGGTGGCGCTGCTGTTGGGAAACGGAGCTAAAAATGCCAACAGCAGCAACCTGTGCTCTCCCCTTGCTCCTGCAGATCTTCTCCATCGTGGTGTTCGGCTCCATCGTCAACGAGTGCTACGTGAACAAGGACAGCCAGCACCCCGAGCTGCTCTGCATCTTCAACGAGAATGAGAGTGCCTGCAGCTACGGCATCGCCGTGGGCGTCATCGCCTTCTTCGGCTGCATCTTCTTCTTCGTGGTGGACCTGTACTTCCAGCAGATCAGCAGCGTCAAGGACCGCAAACGGGCCGTGCTGCTGGACCTGGGCTTCTCAGGTACCCTGCCATGCCCGGCCCTGCCCTGCCCTGCCCTGCCCTGCCCTGCCCTGCCTGGCCCTGCCCTGCCCAGCCCTGCCCTGCCCTGCTCTGCCCTGCCCTGCCCTGCCCTGCCCTGCCCTTCCATGCCCTGCCCTTCCATGCCCTGCCCTGCCCTGCCCAGCCCTGCCCTGCCCTGCCCTGCCCTGCCCTGCTTGGGTCTGCCCTGCTGTGCCCTGCCCAGCCCTGCCCTGCCCTGCTCTGCCCTGCCCAGCCCTGCCCAGCTCTGCCCTGCCCAGCCCTGCCCTGCTCTGCCCTGCCCTGCTCGGGTCTGCCTCGCTGCTGTGCCCTGCCCATCCTCTCTCGAGTCTTGCCCGCTCCTCCCGTGGCCTGACACGGCCCATGTGCCTTGGCTGGGGACAGCACGGGTGGCAGGGGAGCTGTCCCGTGCAGCCGTGGGCTCAGTGAGCACTCAGGAAGGTGGCTGTGTCCTCACTCTGCAGCTGGAGGCAGGTTTGGTCAGGCCACCCACAGGGGTGAGGCTTGGTGGTCACACCTCAGAGCCCACACGGGGGTTTTACCTGCCCACACCTCCTGCTCTGGCTCTCCAAAAGGTGGTTTCAGCAGCTTTGTGCACGGCTTTGGGGCACAGCAGGAGCAGCTCTGTGCAGCTGGGGCTGGGGTGCCCTGGGACCTGCTGTGCCCTCGAGCTGAGGCTCATCCCTGCAGACAGGAGCAGGCAGGGTGCTCCGGGCTGGGAGGGAGCCTGCTCTGCTCTGCCCTGCCCTGGCAGCTGCCTGGCTCCCTCTGCAGCTGCTGCTCTGCTCTCCCAGGCTCTGTTGGCACTCTGAGGTGATTTATCCAGCACAAGGTCGCTGATGGCTCTCTGTCCCAAATGAAGACATCCATCATCACCTCCCTGCCTTGCCTGTTGTTCAGGCTGTCCTCTCCTCGCTGCAAAGCTCATTTCCATGGTGCTGGAGCATCCAGCCCTTGTTTGATAAAATTTACAGCCCCTTCGTGGGGCTCGGTGCCTGAAATCCTTGGATTCCAGCGGAAGGGGAACATCACATCCATCTTGTGGCTGCTGGGATCCTGCCTCCATCCTGACAGCCCCTGCTCCCTGCCAGCCACGGGGGAGCTGGCCCTGCTCTCACACTCTGCCCACTTTCTCCTTTTTCCCTGTGATGGATCCGCTGAGAGGAGAAATGAGAGAATCATCGGATCCTGGACTGCTTTTTTGGAAGGGACATTAAAGCCCATTCAGTTCCACCTTCCACTAGACCAGGATGCTCCAAACCCAGTTAAACTCTTCCAGGGACCCAGGGGCAGCCACAGCTTCTCTGGGCACCCTGTGCCAGGGCCCGTTCCACCCTCACAGGGAAGAACTTCCTAAAATGCATCTGGGAAGTAACTGGGCAGCAGCTCTGGGGCACAGGTGGGGCTTCAGGGCTACGCTGAAAGCAGCATTGACAACCTTCTCTTCCAGCTGCTCTTCCAGCTGTTCCCACAGCCAGGCGTTCGCTGGAGCCCAGGCTGTGATTAGGGTGGTAACACATCTTCCCCGCTGTTTGCACTCTGCTGCCTGCAGACCCTTAAACGATCATTATCTCCCGGCTCCCGCGGTGCTTCCCGGCGCTCTCCTCTTCCCGGAGTGCTGGAGGGAGTGGAGCCGCTGGTCCAGCTGGAGCTGGGGCTGGCACATGCAGCCTCACCGGTCCCTGCCAGCTCAGCCCTCTCGGAGGGATTTAAAATTCGTGTCACCCCTCCGAACACGAACCTGGAGGAGCTGGCCACGCCTGACCCCATCTCCCGCACTGGCAGCGGCACCTGCCTCGCCCGTGGCACTGGGGGGAACCCTCCTGCTGCCCAGAGCTGCTCTGGAGGGGAAAGGCTTCTCCCTGCCCCGCAGAACCTCCTGGAAGGCAGCAGAGGCGAGCCCGGGCTGCAGGTGCTGACGGTTCCAGGATGGGGAAGGTCGGTGCTGCAGAGGGATTTGGCAGCTGCAGTACCCAGCGCAGCCGTGCTGGCTCCGGGCTGTGCGTGATGTCATCTTAACTCCTGGCAGCCCGAGAGTGCCACCAGGGCTGGGGTGGCACTGGGGACACAGTGGCAGCGGGGGATCAGTGGCAGCGTCCTGCCGGGGAGGACGAGCTGCGCTGGGTCCAGTGTTACACACAGGAACAACTTCCCCTCCACAAACCAGTGCCAGCCCCGTGCCCCTTGTGCCAGCCCCGTGTCCCTTGTGCCAGCCCCGTGCCCCTTGTGCCAGCCCTGTGCCCCTCGTGCCAGCCCCGTGTCCCTCGTGCCAGCCCTGTGCCCCTTGTGCCAGCCCTGTGTCCCTTGTGCCAGCCCCCTGTCCCTCGTGCCAGACCCATGTCCCCAACCTAACCAGTGCCAGCCCCATGTCCCTTGTGCCAGTCCCATGTCCCCAGCCTTGTCCCTGAGCATAACCAGTGCCAGTCTCATGTCCCTCGTGCCAGCCCTGTGTCCCCAACCTTGTCCCTGAGCCTAACCAGTGCCAGCCCCATGTCCCTCGTGCCAGCCCCATGTCCCTTGTGCCAGTCCCATGTCCCCAACCTTGTCCCTGAGCCTAACCAGTGCCAGCCCCATGTCCCTTGTGCCAGCCCCATGTCCCTTGTGCCAGCCCCGTGCCCCTTGTGCCAGTCCCATGTCCCCAACCTTGTCCCTGAGCATAACCAGTGCCAGTCTCATGTCCCTCGTGCCAGCCCTGTGTCCCCAACCTTGTCCCTGAGCATAACCAGTGCCAGTCTCATGTCCCTCGTGCCAGCCCTGTGTCCCCAACCTTGTCCCTGAGCATAACCAGTGCCAGTCTCATGTCCCTCGTGCCAGCCCTGTGTCCCCAACCTTGTCCCTGAGCCACCCTGCTGCTCCCACAGTGTGAATTAACCTTTGGGAGCTGCTTTTGTTTCACCTCGGGGTTTTTAACTTCCAAACTACCCCCAGGGTGATTCTGAACAATGGCTGAGGTCCAAATGTAGGCGTGGGAGCTGGTTCCCATTCCAGGGAACAGCTGCTGGGAAAGGCCCCTTGTAACAGCAGGGGAACAGAAAACAGCCCTGAGTTCAAGGGGTGAGGTCAAATGTAGTGCTGGCAACAAGTCACTGTCCTGAAGGGAAGTGAAAATGCTTATGCAGAGATTTGGGTGGGTTTGGTGGCAGGACTGGCTGTATTTGGTGAGGTGTCTGTCATTTGGAAAATGAAAGCTGTGAAGGAAGGATTCCTTCCGTGGCCAGGCCTGGTGGTTGGGAATTCCCAGGCCCAGCCATGCAGGAGGAGACAAGGAATGTGTCTTAAGCTGCACTTAGGAGCAAATTCTGAATTAAAGGCCTTGAGCCCTGCACCTCCAGCACTCGGTGTGGATGCTCCCAGGCACAGCATATTTTATATTTTATAGCATATTTAGGGAAAACTGGCAAGATAAATGGGAATAAATGGGAACAAAGGGAGGTTCTGCTCTCCCTGCAGTCAGACAGGCACTGGCAGCCTGGCTGCTCATCCTGATGTGCTGATGATCCTTGGGAGCTGCTGGGCAGCTCAGCATTCCCGACATCCACATGTGCACTGACACCCAGAATCTGAGACGTCAGGAATGATGGAGACCCTGAAAACAGCACCATGGGAGGGTCCAGATGGTGCAGCTCCTCTTCCCAGAGCTGGAAAACACTCCTGCTGCTGGCCCTGTGTGCTCCTGGCTTTTCCTTGGCTGTGCCCTGAGCTCCTTGGCACCGGGCAGTGCTGGTGGCTGGGGATGGAATTAGGGCAGCTGCAGCCGTATCTTGCTCAGCCAGCTTTGCTTCCAGGCAGGAATAATCAAATAATCACCAGAGTGTCTCTGCTCAGCTCCACAGGCCCAGGGGGATTCTCTGCAGGGATGAGCAGAGCTCTCACGTGTCATGGAATCACGGGATTACAGAGTGGTTTGGGTCGGAAGGGGCATTAAAATCCACCTCATTCCACCCCTGCCACAGGCAGGGACACCCCTCACTGCCTCAGGCTGCTCCCAGCCCTGTCCAACCTGGCCTTGGACCCTGCCAGGGATCCAGGGGCAGCCACACACTCACAAGGAAAAATTCCTTCTCAATCTAAATCCACCCTCCTTCAGCTTAAGGCCATTTCCCCTTGTCCTGTTACTCAATGCCCTTGTGAAAAGTCCCTCTCCAACACGTCCAGGGAGGATGTGCTGTCCCTGGGGCTCACTGAGATCAGGTTGAGGTGTAGCTGGACTGAACTTTGGGTAGGCAGCACACTGAGATGACCCCACAGGCTCCTTCCATCTCTGCTCTCGTGTTCAAAGAGCTCCTTTTGGGCCACGGCTCCCGAAATTCCTGTTCCTATTGGAAGCCTGGGTGGTTTGTGCAGCAGCAAAGGAGAGGTGCTGGGCAGGGGCAGCACTGACCAGCTCTGTTCCTGTGGGAATTTTGAATTAATTCGAGACCTCTGAGTTGCTTTAGATGATGATTAGATTTATTTTTCTTATCTTCTACACAGGCAGGAAGGGTGAGTTCGGCTCACATCTTCACTGCATGGCTCAGAGGGTCACAAGAGATCTTTTAAGGATTTTTTAACCAACAAAACACTGCCAACAAGGAGATTTATGCTTTTGACCCAATCCTTACACATTTCATCTTATGGACCCATGCTACAGTGTGAGCTTTCTTAGCCAATCATGTTATGACACACAAACTTACAGTACTACACTGTAAAACTCTAAACTTTCCTCCACTTAGCTGAACGTGTCTCTGCTTTAAACCACAAATCCACATTCTCACTTCCAGCACCTCCGTTCGGGAGCCTTTCCCGAGGTCTCGGATCAAATCCTGGGTTTGATTCCAGCCTTTGGCTTATAGTCCCAGAGTTGTGAGAGCCGCCTGAGTTTCAGGTTCCCACGTGTTCCCCTGCAGGTTTCCTGGCCTTCCTGTGGTTTGTAGCCTTCTGCTTCCTGGCAAACCAGTGGCAGAGGACGACGCTGACCAGGGGCTTCTCGCAGGGCGCCGACGCCGCGCGGGCGGCCATCACCTTCTCCTTCTTCTCCATCATCATCTGGGTGAGGGCTCTGCGGGGGCTGAGGGGGGCACAGCAGAACTGGAACCTGCCCCGAGCTCCTGGGGGAGGCCGGGCTTTGCCACAAGTGAATCCAGGGGCCGTGCTGGGGAACCTGCGGGCTCTCCACACGTGGAACTGGTGGTTTCTCACCAGGGGAGCTCCAGCTCAGTCTCCTCTGCCCGGGGGATTCCAGGTTTCCTGTGGGAAAACGCCAATCACTTGGGTTTTTTTTGTTTTGTTTTGTTTTTGTTTTTTTTTTTAGTCTTAAAAGTTTATTAGTAATAAAATAGTTATAAAGACAGTAATAAAATTAGAGTAATACAAATTTGGACAGTGAGGATTAGGACACTGTGAGACAATAAAAAGCAAAGAATTACGGATGTTTTTGGGCACTGAGCTGCCAAAAACATGCCTTGGGAACAAAGGAATCACCCTTAAAAGCAACAGCCTGTTACATATTCATATATCTCACACATGATGCATAAATTCCTTGCAAATTAAGAATTTTTCTGGTTTTTGTCAACTCCTTCCCCTTAATCCTGGTGGTTCCATAAAGACGGAGAGAAGGTGGAAGAATGTTTGTTTTTTCTGATGAGGAGGCTGTAACTCTTCAGGTTTTCTGTGGCTGTTATCTCTGTGCAAAGAGTTTCTTGATTATCTCATCCCTTTTCTTGAGCTAGTAAAAAATATCTTACATCGCATAGTTTCTATTTTAACATTATGTTATAACCTAGAACTATATTTAACACACTACTTAAGAAGGATTAATACAGTATTACAAAATAACCCTCCATAATACATATAGTATTCAATGTAGTATTTGCAAAGAGCCAATCATAAAATACGCATTTTTCACACTCCCCTTTCTCCCGAGGCTGGGAGGTTTTGTTCCCGTTGAAAACGTGTCCCCAGCCACGAGCTGCCCTGATTTCAGGACCTCGTTGGAGGCAGAGAGCCCCCCAGGAGCAGATCTCTGCACTGAGCAGCTTCATGGGGTGGCCTGGTGGGACTTTGGGAGCTCTCAGGCTCGTCAGCTCCCTCCTGGGACACGCCAGGCTGGCCCCTCTGCTGCCCACCTGCAGAAGGGGCTTAGAAACCCACCTTGCTCCCATTTTCAGCTCCAGCTGGGCACAGGGACTCCAGCCAGGGCTGTGTGAAACCCTGGGGCTCACCTGCACCCCAGCCGGGGGGCTCCTGCCCCAGAGCTGTGTGTGCAGAGGCGGGGGTGGCTCCGGGTTCACTCCAGCCCTCCTCCAGCTTCCCCTGGGCACTGAGCCCCGGGATGTGCCCTAATTCCATCTTGCCTTGAGAGAAGCGGGGCAAAAGGCAGCGCCAGGCTTTCCCCCGGTTTAACTGCTCCCTGCTTTGTGATGGTCCCAAGGAATCTCTTTTAATCCCAGCTCTGCCCCATCCCGGCTGCCACCGGGAAGGGCGGTGGGTGGGATGTTCCCCATCCCATCAGCATCTGCCCCCAGCCCGGGCGGGCCGTGGGGACGCCGCTGTCACCCTGTCCCGTCCCAAAGGATGGCCAGGATGGTTGGGAAGCCATTCCTGGCCCCTACAGGCACTTTTTAGCCACCTCAGAGCGTCATTTACCAATTAATGGAATTGTTAATGAAGCCTCCTGGAAGGAGAGCCAGCGCGGGGCCCTCCCGGCTTTGCCGCCCACATTTCCCACCCTTTGCAGCCTCAATTCCAGCAACCTGGAAGAGGCTGAAGGAGTCTCGGCAGAACTGACCTATTTTCCTGGGCTGGCTCTCGGCAGCTCTCCCTCCCCACAGCAGGCGCTTTTATTTGGGCCAGCAGTGCCAGATGTGCACGGCCAGAGCCCCCCACCCCAGGCACAGCTCTGGGGGTCACCCTGCCCCTCAGAAATGGCTCCTGGAGGGTTGGGGTGGGCTTTGGGGCTGGATTAGCTCTGGGGTACAGCGCAGTGGGGCGGCAGTCTGTGGGGTGCTGCCGTGGGCTCCGTGCTTTGCAGAGAGATGGGGGATGTGGGGTGCTGGGGGGATGTGGGCTCCGGAGGGCTGCAGGGTCCCGGGGGGACTTGGGGTCCTGGTGGGATTGGAGGTCCTGGGGGTTTGGGGAACCCTGAGGTGGACATGGGGTTCTGGTGGGATTGGAGGTCCTGGGGGTTTGGGGGACCCTGAGGTGGACATGGGGTCCTGGTGGGATTGGAGGTCCTGGGGGTTTGGGGGACCCTGAGGTGGACATGGGGTTCTGGTGGGATTGGAGGTCCTGGGGGTTTGGGGGACCCTGAGGTGGACATGGGGTTCTGGTGGGATTGGAGGTCCTGGGGGTTTGGGGGACCCTGAGGTGGACATGGGGTCCTGGGCGAATGTGTGATGCTGGTGAGACTCA
This sequence comes from Vidua chalybeata, assembly GCF_026979565.1. Lineage (NCBI taxonomy): Eukaryota > Metazoa > Chordata > Aves > Passeriformes > Viduidae > Vidua > Vidua chalybeata. The sequence continues at coordinate 15,312,508 of NC_071545.1, forward strand.
GGATGCTGGGGGGGGACGCGGGGTCCTGGGGGGGCTGGGGATTCCTGGGGGTGGTTCCGGGGGTGCTGTGGGGTGGCAGCCCTGCCCCGTGTGACGCTGTCCCTCGCTGCCCGCAGGTGGTGCTGGCTCTGCGGGCGCTGCAGCGGTACCGCCTGGGCACGGACATGTCCCTGTTCGCCACCGAGCAGTTCGGCACCGACCCCAGCGCCTCCTACCCCGGCTACCCCGGCGGCAGCGGCGTGGAGAGCACGGAGACCTACCAGAGCCCCCCCTTCACCGAGACCTTAGAGCCCAACCCCAAAGGTTACCAAGTGCCAGCGTACTGAGGGGCTGCGGCGGTGCCACCCCCGCCCGCTCCCAAATGTCTCCAGCCCCATTTCCTTGCCGTGGCGAGTCAGTGCCGGGTCCCTTTATTAGCTCGTTGTGCAGTGAATTCTGTACAGTGGTATTGGTTCTTGTCTTACCTGTCCCAGGGTTTCTAAAAGCAGTGTTCCCTCTAAGCCAGGAGGAAGGAAGGTTGGTACCACATCACCTACACGCGGGGAAGAGGAGGAAATGCCCCCTCCGAGCCCTGCTGGGAAAGCCCAGGACGCCTTTTCCTCTTAGAAAGCAGCAGCTGAGGAATCTTTATCTCGTTCTTCCAGAGCTAACACAGAATCCATCGAGGGTGGGTGGGCAGTGGGCAGAGCTGGCCCTGGCTGCTCCCGCTGTGGAGCTTCCAGTCCAGGTTCCAGGAAAGTGCCAAATTCACAGGGAAATCAGGGGTGTCTGTGTTGTTTTCCTTTGTATATATTTGCTGTGCAAAACAAATATCCGAACGGGTGTTTCCAAACTTGGTGTAGAGGAACAGAGGGGGCACAGCAGGCCAGGGCTGGGATCAGTACCCAGAGTGCTTCTACACTTCAACAGCTTCTGGCTGAGGGTTTAAAAAGTTACTGTTTGGAAGAGGAAACCAGCAGGAGCTGGTTGCTAACTGGGGATAGCCTGTGATCGGTGGGAATGTGGCGCTTTGTGGTTCCGTTTCCTCGTGGGGGACTGGGAAATTTGTAAATTCCTAAGGAATTTTTGGTTGGCAGCGCTGACACGTCCTCACCCCGGAGAGGTGAGGACCAAGGTGAGGAGGGGCTCAGACTCGACATCCGAGGCCATTAGGAGCAATATTGGACTTGTATTTTTGTTCTGGGAGCAGCCACCATCTGTCAGCTGCAGCAGAACCCCGGGTGGGGACACGTGTGTCACCCTGCAGCCTCCAGAAATGAGGGATTCAGGCAGGGAACTGGAAAGGCTTCACGGGCCATTGGAGTCCATCCCGCGTGGGCTCACAGCCCTGTTTGGAAATGGTGTGGGAAGAGTCAGTGAAAAGCACCCAGGAAGGAGGCTCAGGTTGGGGGTTTGACTGCAAAGAACAAGGAAAAGGAGGGAATGTGTAAAATCCAGCAGGTCCCTGTCAGCCAGCTGCCAGCTTTCCCTGCCCGTGCTGCAGCTGGTCCAGGCTGAGCAGAGGAGCTGAAACTTGAATTCCCAGCCCCGTGGGTGGCAGCTCCGTCCCTGGAGGCTCCCGGCACTCCGGGCTCCTGCCGGCAAAGCCACCACTGCCTTGCGACCCCGTGAGCAGCAATAGCCACCCCCAGTCCCCTCCCTGTCACAGGTCCTGGTCACAGCCATCGCCACAGCTCATTCCTGCTGCTGAGCCGCAGATCAGCGCGCTAATTAATGAGCAGCAGATAAATGCACTAATTAAGCAGCCAATCACCCCGAGAGGTCGCTGCCGGTGGCGAAGCGCGTTCCTTGCCTTGGCTCCAGGTCCTGGCTGTGCCCAGCCCCTCGCAGGTGCCTGACCACGGACACCCCAGCCCAGTGCAGTATCAGCCTCAAGGAATTCCGAGATCTCTGTGGTTTGTGGAGTCAGTTTTGCTGGGAAAGAAAAAAAAAAAAAAAAAAAAAAACCCGAGGCTTTTAATACAGGGTACGGTAGAACTGTAGCAATATTTTCCTTAGAGGGAACACTGAAACTTTAGCAGCACAAACAGTACTTGTGTTAATATTTTAGCAAAATTATAATCAATTTAAATGTTTAAATTGATTGTACGTGAGATAATGTTCGTTGGGTACAGTGTATTTTTTCTAACTATAATATAACCGTTCCAGAGTTTCCGTGTAACCGTAAAGAGCTAAAGCTGTGTCTGCCTGCGGGACACGTCCTGCCCCGTGTGCCCCCCGTGCTGAATATTACACGCTCTGAATGTCCCCCCCGAGGCCTGCATTGCCTTTCTTTGCCCCCACACGCACATCCCACCACGCTCTGACCTCTGGAGCAGCAGCAGGGACACGGGGACGAGGCCAGCACAATTCCTGGTGCTTCCCGAGGGTTGCTTCAGCTTCCCAGGGCTGCCTTTTCCTTGCAGGAGGCTGCTGTGCTGGGCAGGGAGCAGGAGGAAGGGCTGTTCCTGGCAGCACAGGAGATGCTCCTGGATTAAACCAGAGCTGGGAATAAATAACCTGTCCAGCCTCATCACCCAACAGGCACCTGGAGGGAGCTGAGCCCTGATCCTCTGCACCCAAAGTGGCGGTGCCAGGCAGTGCAGGGCTGGCACCTCTGCTGGGGTGGCACTGGGACGGGCAGCTGGGACAGGCAGGAGCCACAGCTGGAGCGTTTTTCCAGAGAATAGCACTGGGCTGGTGTCCCATGTGGCTGTGCCAAGGCCGTGTCACCAGGCAGGATGGGACAACCCCAAACTCCCTGGCCGTGGTGAAAGCCTCCACCCACCTCAGCCTGCCTCAAACAGCCCCATCTGGGGCTTTGTTGGTGGAGCCCTGGGTGACACCCGTGCCTGGAATCCTGCCCCGAAGCCTTTGGGAGCCCCCCCGGTGTCCCCACAGTGCCGGGTGTCACCGGTGCCCTGCGGTGGCTGTGGCAGCCCCTCGGTGTGCCCCCCAGGCAGAGCAGGGTGTGCAGGTGGGGCTGGCACCAAACACACCCCAGGGGGGCCCTGGCTGGAGAACCAGAGCCATGGCTGCAGTAACCGTGGGGTGCTGGGGGTTCAGGGATTTGGAACATCACTTTTCCTCTTTTTTCCTCTTTTTCTCCCAGCCGTGGTTACAGCAGCACTCACCCCCTTGTAACCACCCAGGCCACATCCTAAGAGGATGCCAAGGCTGTCCCAAAATTGTCCCAAAAGCATGCCAGGATTGTCCTGAGCGTGCCAGGGCTCTGCCACCCTCACAAGCTGTTTGTAGCCCTCTGTTCTCCCCAGAGGTCAGCAGCACCTTGAGCTCACAGAGGGCTCAGCTGTGCTCAGCCCAGCCCAAAAGCTTCTGCACAGTGTTAGCACTAAATTTGGGTGTAAAGAGCAGAATTCCAGCATTCTGCCTTTCCTGGGGCTGCATTCTGCCCCAGCCATGCTCCTGCTCCAGGAGGCTCTGTCCCACCACCACTGTTCCTCAGCGCCGAGGTAACCACATCATGCACTGTGCAATTCAAGCACATTTAAAGATTTGGAATTTTTGCCAACATTTCAAGCTGTTCCCAGCAAAGGTGGAAGCTTTGTGATGTTCGATAGAAAATATTCTCCCCCCTGCATTACCTGCTCTGTGTCAGGGGCTGGAAAGCAAACCCCTCCCTTTACAGGACAGCACTTGGGATCTCACTGCTCTTGTGCCTGGACACTGGGATGAGATTCCCATCAGTTCATGCCACAACAGCGAGTGACACCCCCAGCATTCCTGTGCCCCTGCCCATCAGTCCCTGACAGGGCTGTTCTGTACCTTCCCTCCCAGTGCCAGCCCCCACGGCGCAGGGCTGGCTCCTGCCTCTGTTCCTTAGGAAATCCCATCATTATCCCTTGCAGTGGGTATTTCTCTCAATAAAAACTGCTGTGTGTTTCACAGACCCCTCCCAGCCCGTGCTGTCCCCAAGCAGGTGGCTCTGGTCCCCCCTGGTCCCGTTCTCAGTTGCATTTTGCCCCCGTGTGTGTCACAAACCCCTCTCCCCCTCAGTGAGGCTCAGGCCCAGCCCTCACTGCCTCAACTTGAAGCCCCAGTTCAGCTGCCTGGATTTTGTTGCAATACACATTCAAACCTCAGCTCCTTTCAGAGTTTTAATCTCCAACAGCTCCCACCTGAGGGTTGGGAAGTTCAGTTTCTTTGCCAATACCTCTGTCCAAGCAGACGCTTCCAGGAGTTGCAGTTGTCACTAACCTCTGTGCAGTGTAGTATAAAGTGGACTGTGTATGGAAATAAGTTAAAAATGTTTACAATTTTGTATATATTATATATATAAAAATATCTTTTGAGAGAACAATCTGTGATTCTGTATTTTCGGTGTCTGTGTAACCAACTGCAACTTATTTTCAATAAAGAGCTAAAAATGAATAGAAAAAAAGAGAAAGATTTGGTAATAACTTTATTGAATCAGGTGAGCATAAGGAACAAGGAAACTGCAACATCAGGCCCCAGAGATGCAGCAGCTCGAGGGAACTCCCAGCAGCACCCCCAGGGAACTCAGAGCTGCTGATGGAGAAATAACTGAAACCCAAGGGAAGACACAAGATGCTCCTGCAGGGAAGACATTTCACTCCCTGAACTTTACAAACCAAAGGATGGGGAGAGTTGCTGACTGGAAGTGGTGGCAGCACCCAGCCCCCCTCAGGGGTCAGGATCAGCTCCAGGATCCTGAGCAAGGCAGGAACAGGGACTGCCAGGGGCTCCTGCACCCAACTCACCCTCCCCAGCCCCTTCTGGGCCAAATCCAACGTGCACAGCTGGTCAGAGCAGTCTTAAATATTCAAGAAAAAAAAAAACCCAAAGCACTTTGCAGCCTGAGAGCAAGCAAAAATAACACATGTAAGGCAAGGAAGAGTGGCTGTAGGCAGGAGTAGCTCTTGGGTAATACTCTGAGCTTGATTTCATAGAAATGATGATGCTAGAAAAGCCGTGTTTCATCACTACAAATTACATAAATTAAAGTCAGCTTTATTCCTACACGTTAGAAATAACTAAACCTGGAGATGGGAGAGAATCAGACACTGAACTACAGCCAGGGGGGACTCCTGGCACTCCATCACCTCAGAGCTGCTGCTGGAGGAGTCACTTCAGAGGAGGAAGAGATCCACCTCTTCCTCTGAGGTGGAATTTGGGGGTGCCAAGGAACAGGAGCAAACGGAGGTGCAGGTGTCAGACTACTGTAAACAGATAAATGCACTTAAAGGCACTGCAGAAAACATGGTCAGTAATCAGCAGCATTTAATAATGTCCCAGGATGCTGTTGGGAGCTCCCACCAGTAAGACATCCAAGAAATTAGAAACATGGCAGTCATTAAATAAAATTCCCGTGTGCTTTACAGAGAGTAAAGCTTTAATGCTGTTACTGTACATGCAGGGCTACAAAATCAGTTTCTTGAAAGAACTTTACAGAAAAATGTCAGAGGCAACTTCAAATCTTGCACAGATCAGCCCAATTCTTCAAGCAGCAGAATGGACTCTGTTTGCAGAAAGGGAAACTCTGCAGCCCAGTGTTTGCAGCTCTCCTGGTCACACACCCCAGTGAGCAGCACTATCTTGCACCTTTTACCCCTGACTAGTGTGATCTTCACTGAAATAGCACAAAAAAAAAATCAGAATGTTATAAGGGAAGCCACTTCCATTCATTTCAGTGATCCATAAACTTCCCCCACCCCAAAACCAGAAAGAAACCCCCAAACCAGAAGCTTATTCCCCTATTGTGTCCCCTGTCATTCTGCAGATCCAGAAGGATTCCCAGCTATTGTGTGTTCCAGGAGGAAGGAGCCCTGCCTGCCCCCCCTGCAGCTCAGCCTAACCCTAGCCCAGTTTGGGAGCTCAGACAGCGGGTGGGGACGAGCTCTGGCACATTCCCCTGATCCCTTTGCCCAGGAGGGCTTCCCAAGTCACCTGCTCCTCCACTGCCTCAAGGGCACCAGCCCCCAGCTACTGCCAAACCTCGTTCCAAAGTGCACATCCACAGCCAGAGCCTGGGTGGTGGCCCTGGGGAGAGCTAACTGATGATCCTGCTGATTGCCTGCAGCGAGGGGAACTCCTCATCCTCGATATGCAAAGCTTTGTGGGTCACCACGTCCTGCTGGGTCAGCACCTGCCTGCACGTGGGGCAGATGTAGCAGTCGAGGTCGGCGGGGGAGTCCGTCTGCCAAACATTCTTTTTGTTCTTTTTGGGTTTGTTGGAGCTTTGTTTCTCCTTGATCCGGAAGTCGTTGTGAGCAGAGAGCAGTTCCTGCTGCTTGGCTGTGTCTGGCAGCAACACCAACAACTCCTTGAAAATCTTCTTGAAGTTTTCCCCCAGCAGCTCCCGGCAGCTTTTGTAATACTGAGCTGCAGAGATCAGCCCCTGCAGGGGACAGGGAAAGGGCAAGAATCAGAGGAAAATTAATATTTATCTATTAAAAATCCCACTAGAATTCAGGCATCCCAGAAAGGGAGGCTTTGGGAACCCACTCACCTGCCTGAACTGCCCAGAATGAGTTTTAAATTTATTGAACTTGGACTCGTCGCTCTGAAGAAATTCTTTAATGGATTGTATGAGCTGGATGTTCCTCTGCTGGAAGTTCTCAGGTATCAAGTATGATCCGTGACAGGATTTTGGCCTGTGTTGGAAAAGACCAGAAGTGACCCTGACACTGGTTTGTGTCACACAAAGATGTCCTGGGACATAAATCACAAGGCTGCTCTGGTTTACAGCTGCACGTAAACCTTCCTCCACCCAGCTACACAAAAGCAGCACACAGTTGTCTTGTCAGGATAATAAAATATGGGATTTCCATATCAGATTCCAGCTTTACACAAACAGAATGTTTAAAATCCAAGTCTAACGTGGTCCTGATGAGCTGCTCTGTGAGCTGGGTGCACTCAAAAGACCTGAGCAAAGACCTCACTGTGAATAAACCAACAGGTAATGCAGGTTCTCTATGAAACTGACACAAAGTTTTCCCAAAAACTCCTCTTTCTGTCCCAGAAGGGACCAGAGAGCAGCTCCTGGAAATATCAGAGCAGTGAAGGTCACCAAGGAGAACAAGCCTCAGCACCTTGCTGCTGGGACTCTCACAGGGATGTTGGAGCTGAAGATTCCCAAATAAATCTAGGCTAGACCAAGGTCTGAGCAGCCAAAAATTGCACAGGTTTGCAGTTCCTCAGACTGGGTTGTTTTATGCAATTCTCCTGAATCCAACCCACAGCAGCCTGGGACTTCCCAAGGGGAACCTTCCCCCAGCTGGCCCTACTCAGAGTCACCCCCTGGGTGCTGTTTGAAGCCCCTGTGACACGAGGGAGGTGTGAGGTGTCCCACAGCCCCTGGCAGGCCCTTGACTCACTCTTTCAGAGCTGTAGTGACGGGTTCAGAGATGGTGGAGGATGGGATGACAGCGAAGCCCGGCGGGGGTTTGCTGACAGGCACCGACAGGCCCGGAGGCGGAGGAGGATTCTTCAACAGCACCACAGAGTTAAAGCCTGAGGGAAGCAGGGAAAGGGCAGGAATTAGACCCCTCACAGACCCCTGGATAAAACCCACACCAGTGCCCGACACACTCTGCAGAAGCACCAAGAAGAGTTTGCAGTGCAGACATCACTTTATTAGAGAAAACCTAAAAAAAAAATCTTCAAAAAGCACTTGAGAGTGGCTGATGTTCCTCTACAGAGAAAGTGCTTTAATTATTCATTTACTTTCTCAATGGAAAATAATTTTGCAAGCCCACTCCAAGTCACAATGAAAAACACTTTTGCATTATTAAAGTGAACACAAACCACGGGAGGAGGCAGCAGGCCCAGCCTGGCCTCTCCCAGCAGGAGCTGCACAAACAGCGGTGCCGGCACCTCCCGATGCAATCCCACTGCCATGAAAACCACTCCAGGCCACGTTTGTTCCTGTCTCCCTGCTTTCACAAGGTCATGGCTAAAAGCATGGCAGGAAACCTCTGCCAGCACGGGAGGAAGTGAAGTGACAAGTGCCAGCAGGGACAGGACACAGCCAGATTCCCTTTGCCTGCAGTGGCTTCCAAGGCAGATCTCGGAGCACAACACACGGGTTTGTCAGCCCTGGGGACAGGGAAAAACCAGCTCTACATCCATGAGCCACTCCCAGCGAGCAAACACCTCCAGCTGTGGGGCAGAGGTGATTCCCAGAGGACATTCCAGCACCGTCTACACCCAGGCAGCCTCTATCTCCAGAGCCCAACCTGGCACTTGGTGGCAGAACCACAAGAGAGCCAGGAGGAGTTTACACAACACATCCACGTGTTCTCTGGGCTCTCCCCAAGCAAAGCTGGCCATGCTCAGCAGTGCTTCCCTGTCCCTGGAAGTGTCCAAGGCCAGGCTGGAGCAACCTGGTCAAGTGGAAAGTGCCCTTGCCCACGGCAGGGAGTGGAATGAGATGATCTTTGAGATCCCTCCCACCCAAACCATTCCGTGACTCTGAGATTCATTCCCTGCTTACCTGGTGGCGGGGGCATCCTGGCTGATCCTGAGCTCCCAAGAGCTGGGAAGTCTTCCTGAGGTAAAGGGCATTTGTTAGTCACTGGGGGCTTTTTAAGGCCGGGGGGCTCTTTGGGTGCAGCACAGCCAGCTGATGGCTTCTCTGAGTGCCCGTTGACGACAGCGGTGGCTCTGTCGGGGCCGTGAGCAGCAGGGAACACCTTGCAGGGCTGCTCTGCCTCCAGGGGCTTCTCTGTGGCTGGCCTGGGCAAGGGCATCTCCTGGGGCGGCCGTGGGGAGGATGGGCTCTGCTTCTCAACCCCCATCTTCTTTTTCTTGCCCACTTTCGTAAAAGTTTGTGAGGTAGAAGCTGCCAGCAAGGACGAGACGTCGAACATGGTCGGGGTGCTGCGGATCTCCTGGGTGGTCAGGCCACCACTGCCGTCCTCGTCGTCCGACTCACAGAGTTTATTGCTCTTCTTACTTCCTTTGGAGGTGTTCAAGGATGGTTTTTTGGCTGGCTGGTTGACACAGGGGCTGCTCATGGCTTTGACCACGTTTTTACTGGAACCATTGTTCCATGCAGATGTGATGTGAGTTACTGTCCTATTGGTGGGCTTCACTTTGGACACCAGGGCTGGGAAATCCTCCTCCTGGAAGGCTGCTTTCCTGGCAGTGGCCGTGTACATCAGAGACATCCCTGATGAGATGGTGGGAGCTGCAGAGGAGGACAAGCTTGGGAAATCTTCTTCTTTAAGCTTAACCAGTGCTGGCTGGGCAGAGCTGTGGGGAAGGGAGAGGGTTGGAGTTACTAAGGCAGCAGAGCCCCAAGGGACAGCACAAACCCACAACTCTCCACACTTCTCCTCAGACTGTCACATCCTTGTGGGTCCCTTCCAGTGAGGATATTCCCTGATTCTATTCCATGATTCTAAGATCAAGCCAGGAGCTGAAGCAATGCCTGATGCTGCTCATGCTGGTGAGCAGTACAGAAACAGCTCCAGGCAGGAGGGGACGGGGCAGGGGAAACCTTGGAGGGATCAAATGATCTGGAAAATTATTCTGCCCATAAATGCAGAACACACAGATCAGCTTCTAAAGGTGCTTTGTCCCTGCTGCAGCCCGGCAGACTCACCCTTGGAGAGGTCCTGCTGCAGAGCCGATTGCTGGAAAGTCCTCCTGGCTGAGCACTCCGTTAGCAGCTGCTTCTTTTGGAACAGGGACAGAAAGAGCAAAGACATTGCTTTCAACCCAAACCCATTCATTCCAGAGCAGGGGCTATCAATGGCCATGACAGCAGCACTACCAAGGCCTATTTTCAGCAGCTGATGATGCCATTAACTGACATTCCAGAAGAACAAATTAAATCCATGCATCACTATTTCCTTCAATTAACTGTGTTGCCCATTATGTCACGGCATTCAGGAAATTCATGATACTTTAAACCAGTAAAACATGGCTAAGGCAGAACTTTCTGAGGGAACCTTCCAGGCACTGAGATGCCCTGCAGCACCTGTCCAACACTCACCTGTGACATCGTTTGAAGACTTTGGCACACGCTTGGAGCCGAGCACGTCGGGATCCCTCAGATCCTCCTTTCTCCCCCTGCTGCTGCTGCCTTCCTCTTTGTCCTCCACCCTCTTCTTCTCTTCCTGCCGTTTGGCTGCCACAGATGCCCTGACTGCTGCTGCAACATCCCGGTCTTCTTCTTCCCTGCAGGACAGGGCAGACTCCCTTGGTCAAACAGCAAGGATCACGGAGCAGCTGCCTCGCTGCAGTCTCACCTCTGCGGTGCCAGCTGCGGTGACATCCCTGATCTCGTGCTGCCACCTGCTGAGAAGCCCAAACCAGTCCCACCACTCCAATCCACCCCAGCCAGGCAACATTTCCCCCCTGGATTTCCAAGTTCCATGTGTGGGAATAACAATCCAGGCCAGAAGGAACCGGGGTGAACTGGGAGATGCAGGGGGCACCTGTCTCTCCCGTTCATTTCCAAATGTATGGAATCATTCTTGGAGGCCACAGGAACTCTTTTGAGACATGGCTGGGCATGAACTCTCAACACATGCACGATCCACATGCGACACCAACGGAGGAGTGTTTTGGGATGGACTTTTTCCCCCCTGTGCAATCACCAGTAATGAACCAGCTGCCCGTCCAGCGAGAAAAAGAAGAAAATAAGATGTGCAGGATGTAAAAAGCACTCAGGTCTGGTGTGGATGAAGAGACATAGAAATGCAAAGTTTCATTTCAATACTTAACCCTCTTCCTTTTCCAAAGCACTCAGTCTGGCCACACAGAGATCTGTTAGTTCAATGAAAAGCAGGGTCCTTAGAACAGGAATTTCATGACTACCCAGACCAAAAACTCCATTAAACCTGCACAGACTTGTCACCTACTTCAGAAAATCCTATTTAGAGAAGTTTGCATAAAAACAGCTGCTGGAATTAATTCAGGGTTCTGAGTTTATTTAATCCAAAAGTTGAGGGTTACATTGTTTGCTTCCTGACCTGAAACCTCACACAAAACAATTCCATGATGACCCAGCACGTAGCCAGGACATAGGCTTGGACTGGAAGCTCTCAGCTAAGGATTCACCATGGAGGCTTCCAAATTTTGTATCACTTCCTTCCTCCTAATCCACCAAAATATTGTGAATTGGCAGGTAAAAGCCATAACTAAATGGGAGTAAAACTCCACACAGGTTGTGCTACTCACCTCTTGTACCTCCAGCTGCCTCTCCTGTTCTGCTGGTTCCCTCGGCTGCTCAGCCTGCTCGCCCTCCCTTGCCTGTTGAACCTGTCAACCTCCTCGTAGTCATCTCCACCTACAACACCTAAAACAGGGGGGAGGGATGATCACTCTCAGTTATTTCTCTAGTGTGGGCATCACACTGTGCCTGAAAAATGCAAAAATACACCCGTACAAATAAATTATCTTCATTTCTTTCTGATGACCAAGTCAGCAGTTCTCCTAAAATTACCTGTCCTCATTAAACTCACACCCAGGGAAAAAATCCTACAACAATTCAGGCAGGAAGGGATGTCTGGATATCACCTGCTCCAGCCCTTTACTCAAAGCAAGGCCAGCTCTAAAACTACATCTGAGGGCTTTGTCTGGGCAAGTTCTGGTTATCCTCAACCTCTGCAACCTCTCGGGTTGGAGAGGCTTTCTCAAACTCTACAAGCTCTTGGGTTGGAGAGGCTTTCTCAAACTCTACAAGCTCTTGGGTTGGAGAGGCCTTCTCAACCTCTACAAGCTCTTGGGTTGGAGAGGCCTTCTCAAACTCTACAAGCTCTTGGGTTGGAGAGGTCTTCTCAGCCTCCGGAAGCTCTTGGGTTGGAGAGGCCTTCTCAAACCATACAAGCTCTTGGGTTGGAGAGGCCTTCTCAAACCATACAAGCTCTTGGGTTGGAGAGGCCTTCTCAAACTCTACAAGCTCTTGGGTTGGAGAGGCCTTCTCAACCTCTACAAGCTCTTGGGTTGGAGAGGCCTTCTCAACCTCTACAAGCTCTTGGGTTGGAGAGGCCTTCTCAAACTCTACAAGCTCTTGGGTTGGAGAGGCCTTCTCAACCTCTACAAGCTCTTGGGTTGGACAGGCCTTCTCAACCTCTACAAGCTCTTGGGTTGGAGAGGCCTTCTCAACCTCTACAAGCTCTTGGGTTGGACAGGCCTTCTCAAACCATACAAGCTCTTGGGTTGGACAGGCCTTCTCAAACTCTACAAGCTCTTGGGTTGGAGAGGCCTTCTCAACCTCTGCAAGCTCTTGGGTTGGAGAGGCCTTCTCAACCTCTGCAAGCTGTTCCAGGGCTTGTCTACCTTCTTTGGGAAGAATTTCTTCGTGGCTATGAAATATTCACCAAGCATTCTTGAAAACTCTTAAAGAATAAGACCCATAGAATGGTCTGGGTGGTTGGAGGCACCTTAAAGAACACCTCGCTCCTAAGCAAGGACACCTTCCACCAGCCAGACCAGGCTGCTGCAAGCCCTGTGCAAGCGTGGGCGCTTTCAGGGGCGGGGCAGCCGCAGCCGTGCCTGCCCGCCCTGGCGGGGCGCCCCTCCGTGCCCGCGGGGTAGCGGCCGTGCCCAGCTGACCGTCGGTCCTGCGCGGGTGCCGGGGGGCGTAGGTGAACTGCAGGTCGATGTGGCGGTTCTGGCGCGCCTCGGCGCGGCTCTTGCTGTGGCAGGCGCTCTTGTGGGCCTTGTAGTCAATCTCGGTGCGGAAGGCGTGCGTGAACTGCTCCGAGCTGCAGCGGCCCTCCTCGCACAGGAAGTGCTTCTCCCTGAAGTGCTCCCGCAGGTATTCGTAGTCACTGGGAAGGGAAAACACACAGCTGACCCTTGCTGATAGTAAAAGGGTTTTAAAATCATGGGGGTTTGGGGAGTTAGGAAAGTTAGGCTTAGTAAGCCCTGGGAAAATATAGGCCTTGTACTTGCTAGAACTGCACCTGTGTAGCTAGTATATGATAAATGATAGAATTATTAGATGCGATGATTGTTTAGTAATTAAATATAATTACTGTTTAATCATAGGAATAATAATGAGAAACTGTGGTCAGGGGCTTGAGAAAGATCACGAGAAACCCACACTTGAATAAGGTCAATGTATACAATAGAACAACATAAGTTTAATAATTAATATGTAAGTTATATAACTATAGAAAATAAAATACGTTCAGCTCAAAAGCCATGTCGGAGTCAGATTTGGGTCTGTACCCCTGATTCCCAGAGCTCTTCAATAAAAGCACCTGAATAGAATCATATTCTGTGATTGTGGGTTCCTGAACACTAACATTCCCACTCTCTGACACAGCCACTCCTACAAGGGTGATGCCTTAAGTTGGAGCTTTCATGGTTTCCAGATTCGGGACTGCATTGGTTTATAACTCTCAACTCCATTTGAAGGGTCAGCAAGTTCTCCTCACAGCTCAGGCACACAGAACAATCCTTTTCCAGCCCCAGAACCAAGGACACGGCTGCAGCTTCAGCCCCAAGAAGTGCAAACAGCAGGGAATGGAGGAGAGCAGCCTGGGAGGGTGGGACTGCAGCACCTGAGCTGCAATTGGACACTGAACCCCAGTGTGGAACTGGAACAAAACTTAGAAAAGTGTGAAAACTCCTGAGCCAGGGTCCATCTTGGGTGGAGCCTTGGCCAGGCCCTTGTACTGCCCAAGGTGCATCCTTTGAAGGCCTTTTCATAAACCCCTGCTTTATTCTTGAACTCTGCCCAGCCTCTGTTCCAGGCAGCCTCTCCAGGCATCAAGGGGAGGTGAGGACAAGCCCTGGTGGTTCATTTGTCCTTTACCAGGGATGTTTTCCAGCTGACATCACTTCTGTACAGCCAACACAGACCTGGATGCACTATCCACATGTCAAACCAAACTCACTGGCTGAACAGAGCCGACCCCTCCCAAAGGGCTCTTCTGATGGCACACAGCTACTCTTACAGGCTTCAGTGGTGGCTGGTTGGGATCAAGGAATCACAGATTTAAGGTAGGAAAAGACCTTTAAGACCATCAACCTGCACCACCACCATGTTCACCACTTGTGTCACGTCCCCAGGTGCCACATCCACATGGTTTTAAACATTTCCAGGGATAGTGACTCCACTATTTCCCTGGCTAACCTCTTCCAGTGCCTGACAACTCTTTCCATGAAGGAATTTTTCCCAATATCCAATCCAAACCTCCCCTGATGCAACTTAAGAACACTTCCTCTCCTTCTGTTCCCCATTAGAGGCAACACACCAGACAGCTGCCATCAGGCTGCAAAATTAACTTTTAATAAAGAAAATTTTAAAGCATGAACTAGACTCAAAATGAATATTTTGGCTATTTATTTAAGGAATTGCACCTAACCTGCTGCCACTCCTCCACTCTGCTTTCAAACACTACTTACCCCCTAAATTCAAAGCATACCCAAAATTTAAAATCTAAGCCAGAAAAAGGAAATTTAAGCTGGGAAAAGGACTCATATCAATAACGTGCTTGCCTGTAGTACTCCTGAGCCCCCTCGGAGTCACAGAAGTGGCAGAAGTAGTGATCCCTGCGCAGGTGTTTGAGCAGCTCGTCGTTGTCCAGGTAGCGCTCGTCGCAGAACTTGCAGAGGGGGTGGCCCCGGTGGGAGGTGTCATCGGGGTCCCCGTGGATCCGGTGCCGGGCCAGGTCCTTCCTGGAATACCATTTCCTCTCGTAGGTGAAGATCTGGAGGGCAGGTATTGTGTTAATACATTGGTATTTATAGCTTTGAAATGTTTCCGACGGACACAGAACCAAACAGAACAAGCCAGGCCGTGCCCAACTTCTCCATCTGGAAGATTTGCTTCAAGAAGATGCAGTTTGACCACCAACAGCTAAAATTTTTGGTGGATAGGAAGCAAAATTCAAGTGATGGATTCAAATTAAATCTAACTTGCATTTCTCTGAACACTGGAAACGAACTTAATTCACATTTTTTCCCTTTGGAATCTTTTTATGCTGTAACGAGTTTAAATTATAACCTCTGGAGCAGAAAAGGCCTAACTATGTATTTATCAACAAACAGTATTTTGTTTCCTCAAATTTAGAAACCCCAAGGGAGCTGCTTCACTTTTCTCTCACAGTAACTACCCCAAATAGCTGCACACAGAGGAGCCACTTCAGTGAACAACTTGTGCATCACAAGCCAACCCTCTGTCCCCACTACCTCGTGAGCTGTTTTGGTAGGAAGGGTTCTGGAGATGCCAAAAATATCAACCCAGCCTTGAGAACAGAATATCCTTTATTTCTGGCCTTGACAAGGACTGGGAAATGGCTCTGGGAAAAGGTTTGTTTGGCTTTGCCAAGGCTGATGGACTGAAGCTTCCACAGGTTTAAGAGTTTCTTTTCAGTGGGAACGAGTAACATGGGACTTTTTTCTTTGAAATAAAAGCCTCTACAGTATTCTGAAATTAAAAAGCAACAGTTTTAATATTGTTTGTGAGAGAAAATGGCAAACAAGTTCCCTCAGTGCTGGCTACATACCCTGAGCATGAAGCACCTCACCAGAAACCAAAGGAGGTCCTGCCCTCCTTTCCCACTTCCCTTCAATCAGCTCCAGGAATTCCAAGACCACAGGAAAGACTCAGCTCAGTTCCCCAACTTATTAGGGTTCATTTAGGTCAACCTGTTCACTCCTGGATCCCATCCCTTTTGGCAGCAAACTCCAGTTCACCTGGCACAAACCAACTGTGGCACCACCACCGCGGGGTTTAATTTAAAACCTGGAGAACCTCCAGGCCCTCTTCAGTAATCAGTTCATGGAAGGAGAAAGGCTTAAAATAAAGCAACTGGCCTCACTGCAGGAAGAGGGAACTTAAAGAAGTCTGTTCTGCCTTCCCATCTTCCCAGGAACTCCTGGAGGTCATGGAGGGATCTCCCCTCCATCCCACACATCCAAGCAGAGGCCCAGCTCACCTTTAGGTGTTTAACACAGAGTTTGCAGCAGAAGAGCTCGTGCTGCTTCCTCATGTGCTGCTCCAGATCTGCAAAGGTGTTGAAGGGCTTTGCATCCGGGCACAAGGGGCATTCGTGCTGCAGCAGCTTCCTGAGGGACGAGAGAGATTCCCAAAAATGATCCAATGACCCAGCACCCCGACACCTTTAGCAAAACACAAATGTTCCATCCCTGGCAGAAGGCTCCAGCTTTAAGGCTGCCCCTGCAATCTGCAGTGAGGGTTGTGACCTGCTTATTGCAAGAACTCTGCTGGATGGCAGGAACAGGATGGAACCAAACTACACCGAGGTTCCAGCTGCTGGAGAAGAGCTGAGCAGCCACGGAGTAGAAGCTACACTGTCACTGCAAAACTGAGTAAACTGAAACTGAACAGAACTGAGTAAACTGAAACTGAACAGAACTGAGTAAACTGAAACTGAACAGAACTGAGTAAACTGAAACCGAACAGAACTGAGTAAACTGAAACCAAACAGAACTGAGTAAACTGAAACAACCCCTTCCCCTGCTGGAGATTCCTGCAGCATTCACATCCAATTCCATTATACTTCCCACTGTCAGAAACTGAGGATTACAGTGGGGAGAGATAAATTAAGGACTTGTATTAAGAAAGGAGGGAAAAACGCCACCCCAAAAGCCCACCACACAATGATTCCCAGGAAGAGCTGAGCATTGGTCCCACTGGGAGACTCCCACTCACTTATTCCCATAAATATCAAGCCATGCAAAACTGTAAATGCACCAACGTTACATTCTCAGCCCAAATCAGGGTGAATATAATGCCCAACTCGCCAAGGAAAAGGTCCCACTGCCTGCATGGCTTCATCTTTTCCACTCCTCTTTCCATTATCTCAAATCCTCCCAATTAAGGTTATTACAAAAAATACTTGTAGAACACGATACTAATGCCACGTTTTTATTCTGCACTGGTTTTTTCACTTCACCTTTTTTCCCTCCCATTTGGAATTAAGATCTTTGTGTGAAGACAATGTTACTCTTCATGCAATACTTGGCACACCTTGGTTTGGTTAGTCCTTATTCAGCACAGCAGTAATTACAATTGTAACAGTAATTAAGTCTTTTATCAATTTCCACAGCAGCCATGCAAGGAATGGGAAGGCTTTCAGCACGTTTGCTGCTGTTAAAGACGCCAAAAATGACATTTATTGAGAGAGCAAAGCTTGTGCGTTGTGTTGACGAATCCAAGGCCGCAGCCCCGAGGAGCTGCTGAGCGCTCAGTGCCCTGCTCCAGGCTGTCACCTGGCCAAAAACACCTGCAGGGCAGGTGACTCAGGTCCCAGCACCCCGCCCTCCCGCAGCAGCACTTCCTGCCACGTGCTCGGGGACATTCCAGGGAGGAGCCAGCGCTCACCTGTACAGCGCGTACACCTCAGCGTCCATGAAATAAATGTCGTATTTCTTCTCATGCTGCAGCTGCTGCAGGGCTATGGAGGAGAAGGACGGCAGCTTCCGCCCGAACACCACCTGTGGGAAGAGCATTGGGATGGGGATTCCAGGCAGGCTCCTCGGCACCACCTCTGGGAGCTGCCCACGCCCGCAGCGCTGTGCCAGCCTCAGCTGTCACCTCCCCCGGGCACTGTCCCCTGCTGTCAGCAGGGCCACAGGACACCTTATCAAGCCGCCAGGGAGACGTGGATCGGCCCAGCCCGGCCTCTGGAGTTTGAACGAGATTAGGAAACGCTTCTGGTCTGTTTTGCTCCCACAGCTGTTCCCAGAGTAAATATCCTCAAGCAGCACGAGCCCTTCCACAGCCAATGCCTGGCAGGAGCCCTGCCCTCAGCTCCTCCCCGTCTCCTGGGGGATCACACCTGGAGTCTCCAAGCGACAAGAGACTCAGTGCCTAAGGGTGGCAGAGAAACCACTGATTCTTCTTCCCTTAACTCCCAGGAAAGCGAGGAGCTAAACACACAGCACCTCCCGAATTAGCTGTAGCACACAGCCCTCCCAGGGCATTTCCTTGCTCCCAGCTGCCCCGGCTGGGCTCGGAGCACTGCAGCTCCCACCTCCAGCACACATTCCCAGCCTGGGAATTGCTGCGGTAACAGCTGGAGTTACCAGCCCCAGCCCAGAAAGGCTGAGACATAAATACACTAGGGATTTTCAGTTCTTACAGCAAAAGCTACATTAGAAATCTAGAAGGAGATTCCCAGAGAAGCTGTGGCTGCCCCTGGATGCCTGGCACCAGGTTGGACAGGGCTTGGAGCAGCCTGGGACAGTGGAAGGTGTCCCTGCCATGGCAGGGGTGGCACTGGGTGGGCTTTAAGGTCCTTTCCACCCCAAACCATTCCAGGATTTTACAATTCTATGATCCCCCTAGGAGCTGATGCCTCCTGGAGCAGGGAGCCAAGGCTCCATTCTCTGCTGCCAGAGCGAGCCCTGCTGACTTCACACCATAAACATTCGCTCCAAACTCCATTTTCTTCACATTTGGTTTCCCACTCGCCCAGGCGGCGGCGGCGGCGGCACCCCCGGGAGCGGGGCAGAGGGCGGATAACCCGGGCCGTCCGTCCCCGCCGGTTCCACCCCAGCCCATTCCCCGTCCGGCCCTGCCCGGGAGCTGCCCCGCCCGGCCCGAGGCCCCCCCAGCCCCGGGCCCGGCCTCACCTGCCGCAGCTCCTCCCGGCACACGGCGCAGTAGCGGACGCCGCAGAGCGCCCGCATCCGCACGGAGCAGCGGTAGCAGATGGGGTGCTCGCAGCGGCCCAGGGCCACCACGTCCAGCTCCCCGCAGCACAGCACGCAGGGCCCCTCCGCCGGGCCCGGGCCCGGCCCCGCGCCGGCCATGGCGGCCATGGCGGCCTCGGCCCCGCGCCGCCCCGCCCGCACCACTGAGCGCGGGCTAGAGCGCCGCCCCACCATAGAGACGCGCGGTCACAAAGCGTTCACCGGCCATAGAGCTCCGCCCAGAGCGCCGCCGCGCTGCCGGAACTGATTTCCCCCCGCGGCGACAGCACCGCCCCACTGATGTCACCGCGCAGTCCTCCACGGCCGGTCATAGAGACGCAGCGCGGTGACCATAGAGATGCGCGGGGCGGAGCGCCGCCGGCGGGGCCGCTCTGGCTCCCTCTCGGTGGTGGCTGTGAGGCGGAGGAGGACCCCGCGGCTGTTCGGCGGTCCCGGGCACATTTGGGGTCCCCAGGTCCTTGCTGGCTGTGGGGACACGAGGGACCTCAGACTCTGCACCTCAGTGTGTGGGGACATGGGGACCCCAGACTCTGCACCTCAGTGTGAGGGGACATGGGGACCCCAGACTCTGCACCTCAGTCTGTGGGGACCCCAGACTGCACCTCAGTGTGTGGGGACATGGGGACCCCAGACTCTGCACCTCAGTGTGAGGGGACATGGAGACCCCAGACTGCACCTCAATCTGTGGGGACATGAGGGACCTCAGACTCTGCACCTCAGTGTGTGGGGACCTCAGACTGCACCTCAATCTGTGGGGACATGAGGGACCCCAGACTCTGCACCTCAGTGTGAGGGGACATGGAGACCCCAGACTCTGCACCTCAGTGTGAGGGGACATGGAGACCCCAGACTCTGCACCTCAGTGTGAGGGGACATGGAGACCCCAGACTCTGCACCTCAGTGTGAGGGGACATGGGGACCCCAGACTCTGCACCTCAGTGTGAGGGGACATGGAGACCCCAGACTCTGCACCTCAGTGTGAGGGGACATGAGGGACCCCAGACTCTGCACCTCAGTCTGTGGGGACATGAGGGACCCCAGACTGCACCTCAGTGTGTGGGGACATGAGGGACCCCAGACTCTGCACCTCAGTCTGTGGGGACATGAGGGACCCCAGACTCTGCACCTCAGTGTGAGGGGACATGGAGACCCCAGACTCTGCACCTCAGTCTGTGGGGACATGAGGGACCCCAGACTCTGCACCTCAGTCTGTGGGGACACAAAGGACCCCAGGGCCGCTCCTGCTCCCTGTGGATGTGGGCACACGGGGGATCTCAGCCCATTGCCGTGCCCGCTGCTGGTTGATGTGGGATTTTCCCAATACAAAACCAGCCCTGGGGGGCCAACAGACCCTCCACGGATTCATCAGATCGCCAGCTCCGCCGCTTGATTTAATTTTAAATTTTATAACCCAGCTGTGCGTTTCCCCAGGTAACCCGGGGGTGACTTTGGAAACAAAAGTGTTAAAAACGTACTTGAAACATTGCAGTCACCGGGATTTTGTATTCACTAGAGCAGGAACACAAAGGAGCTCAGTGTAATGTGAATAAACCTTTATTTGCTGCGGGTGGTGAGTCCCACACAGGTTCTTGTGAAAAAACACAATCACTTGTTTTTAAAATCTTAAAAGTTTATTAGTAATAAAATAGTTATAAAAAATAGTAATAAAATTAGAGTAATACGAATTTGGACAGTGAGGATTAGGACACTATGAGACAATAAAAAGCAAAGAATTACGGATGTTTTTGGGCACTGAGCTGCCAAAAACATGCCTTGGGAACAAAGGAATCACCCTTAAAAGCAACAGCCTGTTGCATATTCATATATCTCATACATGATGCATAAATTCCTTGCAAATTAAGAATTTTTCTGGTTTTTGTCAACTTCTTCCCCTTAATCCTGGTGGTTCCATAAAGACGGAGAGAAGGTGGAAGAATGTTTGTTTTTTCTGATAAGGAGGCTGTAACTCTTCAGGTTTTCTGTGGCTGTTATCTTTGTGCAAAGAGTTTCTTGATTATTTCATCCCTTTTCTTGAGCTAGTAAAAAATATCTTACATCGCATAGTTTCTATTTTAACATTATGTTATAACCTAGAACTATATTTAACACACTAATTAAGAGACTTAAAACAGCCTAACTTCCTAACATGACACATATAATATTCATTGTAATATTTGCAAAGAGCCAATCATAAAATAGGCATTTTTCACAGCCCTGGCCGGAGGCAGCCCAGGTGAGCTGCCCAGGTGTCACACCTGTGGAAGAGGCTTCGGGAAGGTGTGGCCGGCCCTGCCCTCACAGCTCAGCGCCGAATTCAATCCCCTCCGCTCCCGAGGCACAGGTGGGAATTGCTGCTGCTTGGACAGGAGAGGGTGCTCCAGGAGCAGGGAAAAAAATGCTTTAACAGCAGCCATGTTCCTCTGGAAGTGGGGAAAAGGGGGAAAAAAAAAACCCAAAACAACAACAAAAAACCCAAATAAAAACAAACAAACAAACAAGCAAAAGAAAAAAAAAAAAAAAAAAAAACCAAAAAAAAAAAAACCGAACCAAAAAGGACAAACGCTTCTTTGGCGACAGCGCAGAAGGACACACAGGAAGTTTTTTTTTTTTCAAAGTTTGCTCTCTCCCACCTCTTTTTCCTCACGGATCCCTGCTGAGTGACCAGCGTAGGATCACTGAGTCATAAAACCTTGGAATGGTTCGGGTTGGGAGGAACCTCAGAGCCCACCCAGTGCCACCCCTGCCATGGGCAGGGACACTTCCCACTGTCCCTGGGTGTTTTAAGCCCTGTCCAGCCTGGCCCTGGACCCTCCCAGGAACCCAGGGGCAGCCTCAGCTTCTCTGGGAATTCCATCCCAGCCCCTCCTCACCCTCACAGGGAGGAATTCCTTCCCAGTATCCCATCCATCCCTGCCCTCTGGCAGTGGGAAGCCATTCCCCCTTGTCCTGTCACTCCAGTTCATGATGAAATTCCTACTGAATTCCTAGGGTCTTCCTGGAAGATCTGATTAGCACCTTTATGGTTCCTTTCTCTTCCCTGAATTCGTTGTCATTTGAGTCAAAAGTTGCTCTTCTTTGAGCCATAAACAATCCTTTCAGGACAAAGCAACTCATCAAACAGATCATTAAAACATCCCATGATGTTCACCAGCCTCGGCTAACGACATCTGTGCCATCAAATAAATTAAGTAATAGCTTTGTTAAGTGTTTGGGAGCAGATAATGAAGGATTTGAACGATTTGGATCATTGGGTACAACAGGTAATATTTACTTTCTCCTGGAGAGCCCCATTTATCCCTCTTGAGCGTGGAGTGGGATAACACACGTCTTGCTAATCAACCCTGAAGTGTGTTTGGGTGGGGCTGCGTGCAGTAATTAGGAATGACTGGTGATGCTGGCTGTAATTACTCCAGGAAATGTTCCCCGAATTAATGACACTGTTGAAAATGTTTTTGTGCCCCAACTGCATCACCCAATTTTGGAGAGCAATTAGCATGAAATGAGCTGGAGGCTGCTGGCAGTGATGTGCTGCCCTGAGTGGCACTTGGCTGGGGAGTGACACGGTGGCTCGGGATCATAAACACACCTGAGGAGCTGGGATGGCAAGGGACATTACTCACTGCCAGGACAATGGCACACGAGCTGGGGTGTTTCAGAGTTCAGCTCTGGTTGGTGACATCACTTCCCACCACCAAGGACCTCATCCAAAGCCCTGGTCTTGCACAGTGTGTCCATAGCAGTGTGGTTTCCCCCAGGAGCGTGTGGTGTTCCTGGTCCTGCTGTTCACCAGGCAGGCAGCAGCTCCTCAGCTGGGGCATTTTCTGCTTTTGGGATGATATTTGTTATAATCAGTGTCTGGGGGGGGAGACCACTGAAGATTCCGTGTCCCTTCACGGTGCAGGTGAACTTCCCCCAGCACTGACAGCTCCTGCCAGGTCAGATCCCATCCTCAGTTCTCTCATCCAGGGAGTTCATTTGGAACAAAACCCACGTAAGGATATCATCGAATGGCCTGGGCTGGAAGGAACCTTAAAGTTCATCTGTGCTCCTTCCAGCACAGGCTGGAGGCCAGACCCATCCCTGACCTCTACATCCACCCTGGGATGGCCCATCCCAGCCCAGATCCCAGCTTTTGGCATTGCCAAAGTCAAGTGTCCTTAACTGCTGCCACTGGCTCTTCCTCCACAGCACTGCAGAGAGCAGCTTGGAGCAGCCCTTCCATGGCACCACGGCCTCAGGCTGCACCAGGGAACCTTCAGGCTGGATACTGGGGAAATTCCTTCATGGAGAGGGCTGTCCAGCCCAGGGCAGTGTTGGAGTCCCCATCCCTGGATGTGGCACTTGGGGACACGAGTTTGTGGTGGCCTTGGCAGTGCTGGGAGCATGGCTGGACTCAGTGGTGTTGGAGCTCTGTTCCAACCTCAGTGATTCTGTGATTCCATGATTCCATATCCTGCTAACGCTGCTACCATGACTTTTCCAGCAGTTGGACACATCTTTCCACAGCTGTAGAATGCAAAAAAAAACCCCTCTCTGTTCCATTTTGACATCATCACACAAGACATTCCCACTCTCCTGTCATTTCCACCATCATCAAGCAGCACAAAGAATTGCTAAAAAGCCAACACTGAAACCTTCAAACTTCACCAAATCCTGTTTCCAGCTCCTCACCCTTCTGGAGAACCATCCTGCTGGTGCCTGTGAGTCATGTGTTGAGATTAATTTATTTTGTGGTGCAGAGAGGTTTTTATAAGCCTGTTTGAAGGGATTGAATCATTCTTTGCTGATGATTTAAAGATGCTGGTTTATTTCTCTGGTGATTGCAAATGAAAGCCGGATCTTAGCACTGAGTGTGACCCCAAAACATAAAGAAATAAAATTTTATGAATTAACTGGGTTCTAAATTTCTTAGTTGGTGCTTGGTTCTGTGTGTTGGCAGGCAAGGAATGTTTCCTTCCCAAGAAAAAGGGTTAATATTGACACTTGGGGTAGTTGATTTCCATGTTTACTCACTAAATATCCCATAATAACTGCAGGAAAAGGCCCTTCTCCAGTCATTTCATCAGCAAAAAATACACTTTGGAATAATTGATCAGTCTGGAGATGAGCACAACAAACTCATTCCACTCAGCAGAGCCACAGATCTATAGTTCAGCACTGAGATCCTGTCCAAGTGTAGAACTAAAGGTTAAGCCTTGGATTAATTTCCCATTCCCAGCTTGGTGCCGACGCGGCTCATTTGCAGCCAAGGCTCTCAGTGCAGAACGGGGAAACTTGTCTTCATTTGATAAAGTTTCTGCTAAAAGTGATGATTTTCTCAGTGTTTTGTTTTAAGGAAAATAAGTCTCAGCCAGCCCCTGAGCAGTGGCTCCTCACAGGTACCTCATTGCATGGAATCCTGGAATGGTTTGGGGTGGAAGGAACTTTAAAGTTCATCCAGTCCAACCCAGCACCTTCCACTGTCCCAGGATGCTCCAAGCCCCATCCAACCTGGCCTTGGACACTGGCAGGGGCAGCCACAGCTTCTCTGGGCACCCTCCCCACCCTCTGAGTCAAGAATTCCTTCCCAGTATCCCATCAAACCCAGCCCTCTGCCAGCAGGAATCCATTCCCTTGTCCTGGCTCTCCAGGCCCTTGTCCAAAGTTGCACCAGGGGAGGTTCAGGTTGGATATTAGGGAAAATTTCTTCATGGAAAACGTTGTCACGCCCTGGCACAGGCTGCCCAGGGCAGGGGTGGAGTCACCATCCCTGGACGTGCTCAGTACATGTGTGGATGTGGCACCTGGGGACACGGGTTAGTGGTGAACGAGGAGGGGGTGGGCT
Organism: Vidua chalybeata; assembly: GCF_026979565.1. Classification (NCBI taxonomy): domain Eukaryota; kingdom Metazoa; phylum Chordata; class Aves; order Passeriformes; family Viduidae; genus Vidua; species Vidua chalybeata. Next base: position 15,336,941 of record NC_071545.1, read on the forward strand.
GATGGTTGCACACGGGGATCTTAGAGGACTTTTCCAACCTTAACCTGTGCAGATTTGCCTGAAGGCAGGTTTATTCCCATCTACACCCCTTCAAACCCTCCAACCATCTCACACGTGTGCGCTGGAGAGCCTCAGCTAATTACATTTCAGGAAAACAGGAGAGCTCTTGGGAGTTGTGTGGGCTTTGGTTAAGAGATCTCAGGACTGTCAAACGAAAGATTCATCTCTCAACTCTTTCTCCTCGCAGCAAACTCTGCAGAGCAGAGCCAAATTTACTCTGCACTTCACACATCTGGGTATTAACTCGCTGGTGGGGTTGGGAATTACTTCCAGGAGAAAGCCTGACTCATGGACTGGAGGGGGCTGAGGATCTGCTCACAATTTCAGATAGCAGCCCATGGCATCTTTTCTCCCTGCTTCTCAGAGTTTTTGTCTTTGCTGCTTTCCTGAGGCACTGCTGTCATCCCACATCGTGGGGAATTTCTCATCATGGTTCCTTGGTGGTGTTATGTCACACCCAAACCACTCTGTGATGCTGCTGCTGCAGCCCTTCAAGTGTTTGAAGACTTTTGATCTTCTGCCAAGCGCAGGAGAGGCAAAAAACAGGGCAGGGTGAGCAATGGTGTCTCACAGTCCATCCTCTCACCCCAGAAGCCCCACCAGGGCTGGATTCTCCAGCTGATGAGTCACCTCAGGAGTGAAGGGTCACTCCAGCAGCTTGTAGGATGATGGACAACTTCATTAAGCTGGAGGTGAGGACCCCTCGGTGGGTTTGGTGAGTCTGGACCTCTGTTTGGTTTTGGTCTCCCACCAGTGATTCAGTGCTTCCCTCTCTGCACCTGGGTTTGAAGCAGAAATAATTCCACTGACTCACCTGGGGCTTAGCTATTGTCTGTAAAGGGCTTTGAAATGCTAAAGGATCAATGCCTTGAGAGTGTGGGTGATTGTGGTGTGAGCTCAGCACAGAATCCAAGTGAGGAAACAAATTCCCTTGGCTTGGAGCAGCAGTTCTGTGAAGCTCTGCACAAGTATCACAAGTCTGTGGGATTTTTCCTTACCTTTGTGTTAATGGATCCATTGTTTCGTGTAAAGGTTTCTCCTGCTCTTGTTCTATCCTGTGTGACATTTACAGTACTCTTTGTTCCATTAGCAAAGTAATTTGAGATAGTTTATTATCCTATGGAGACTTCACTGCCTTCTGTTTAACTTCCACGTGACTGGACCCTGAAGACAAAACCTCTTAAAATAGTGTGTGAGGCTAAAAATAGTGGGGAATGAGTTGCTTCTTAGGAGTCAAATAATTAACTTAGTGCACTTTAGCAAGATCTGCAACATTAGGAAACACCCCTTGTTATTTCCTCTTTCTCTTCAGAGCCACCAAAGACTGCAGCAGCTTTCTCAGGAGTCAAGGTGTGTTTTACCTCACAGCTTGAAACCGTAATTTGTTTGTAGCAACTACAGCTCCTTTATTTCAGAGGAACACACAAATAGCGTTTAATCAGGTTCTGAATCACCGGGGGCAGGAATTGCTCCGTGATCCGAGTTTGTTACACAAGGACACGCTTGAGATGCAAGAAAATGGCAAAGGTTGCTATTGCTGGGGCTTTCTGGTGTGCTGCCACCACAGCACCTGAGGGACCGAGGCTGTTTGGGTCCCCCGGGCTGAGTGCCTCATCCCAGCCCCACACAAACACTGTTCTGATTCCCCAGGAGCTCAGCAGTGGGATGGGTGTTGGAAAACATCAGGATTTACTGAGCCACACGTGTGAGAATATCTTTTTCTTGCCATCAAGACTTTGCTCACTCCCAGGTTGAAGTAATGCAGGAGGCAGCAGGGATGTGAATCTGGGAAAGGAGGGGAAGTGCAGGAATTTGGTGTCTGGGCAGAGATGGAGCAGTGGGGAATCAGAGCAGCGACCTGGGCAGCAGGGTGTTCACACAATGTGACAAAAAATGTCACAGTTTTGAGTGGGACCTGCAGTCCCAGCTCGCTCAGCTGCTGAGCTTCCAGCCCTGTCTGAAAGTCACCTCCTCACAGCAGTGCCAGCTGTGCTCTGCCTTGGGAAGTGCCTGGCACTGCCTGGTATGGCATGGGCAACAGAACTCACCCCTTCTCCAACCTCCAACTTCAGTTTTGTGCCTCCAGCTGATTTCGCAGCGGTGCAGCTGCTTTTGGCTGATCTGTGTCCGTCTCTCCAAGGCCAACCTGCACAGGAGGGCAGAGCCAGGCAGTGGCCAGGTGAAGGCCCTTGGAGCAGCAGGCTCCAAGTTACTTGGGCCAAACTTCTGTTCCTTGGGTGGTCTTTGGCAATGTGCTGAACGTTTTGTGTGCCTCAGTTTCCCAGCCTGAAGAACAGAATGATCCCAATTAGCAGAGGTGGTTGAGTTTGCAGAGTGCAGGAGGGCAGGCTCTGTTCCTCTTCATCCCAAGTGATGTCACCTCCATCCTCTCATACTCCCACAGGGACATTCTGGAGAGCCCAAATGGCCAAAAAAATGTTATGAATAGAGCAGGCATTAATGCCCAAGAGTGCAGAGGCCCCATGGCAGGGCTGGCCTCTCCGATTGCTTTGTTTTCCTGCTCGGCTGAGTCGCTAACCTTCCAATAAACACCAGAGTCATTATCATAAAAATGTGGAAAATGCTGTCATTAAACCCCACCGGTTTCGCTTTCAAGTGCCTCTTTCTGGGACATCAAATTCATTTAGCTCATTCTCCAAAGCCACAAATCCTGAGTGGCTGCAGTAATGTGTGTGGTGGGAGGTGAGAGCACAGCAGGAATGAAATCGGGTGGAGAGGCTCTTCGGAGAGCTCGGCTGGGTTTATTGCAGGGGTGAAGATGTGGTGCCTCCAGTTGCTCACCCCTCTCTCCCCTCAGCCGAGGGGTCCCTCAGGATGCTTTCCAGAAACCCCAGCTCATGCTCTGGAGCTGTGGTGGAGATGGTGGGTGCAGTGCAGAAATTGGAGGTACCCTCTGGAGAGCCTGAGCATCCAGCAGGATGGGAGTTGCAGCAGAGCCTTCCTCTTACAAAAAGAGTGATTTTGTTCCAAAATAAAAGAAGAAAACCTTAAATCCTTTCAGCAGCAGAGCCATGTGGTAAATCCCTATGGTTAGGTTCCTCAGAGAAGCTGTGGCTGCCCCATCCCTGGAAGTGTTCAAGGTCAGGTTGGACAGGGCTTGGAGCAACCCAGGATGGTGGAAGGTATCCCTGCCCACAGCAGGGGGTGGGACTGGATGGCCTTTAAGGTCACTTCCAACTCAAACCATTCCAGGATTCTGTGATTCAATGATGATCCCATTCCCCTTCCCCTCAGCAAATGTGGAATGACATCATTAAGGGTTCATCTGAGCACTGGGATGAACCCCAGCACTGGGAGCTGTGTCAGTGTGGTTGGGAAATGTGATGCTGGAGCCAAAATCAGAGGGTTTAAATAAAAACATAAAAATGGGGTTTCCAAAAGGGCTTGGGGTCAGCTGGACCCTGCCCAGGGTCAATAAACACCTGCAGCTATGGGAATTACCTGAGAGGCTGAAATCTCATATTCCTGTGAGTCTGTACAAGACTTCCATAGGAACCAGGACTTGTTCAAAAGTTTTTTATCTCCCAAAAATAAGCAGGATTTTGCTCCTCTGGGGGAGTTCCTGGCACAAGCCCACCCTGGAGCAGCACGGTGCCATGTGCCCGCTGACGTGCTACGGTATTTGCGGAGCATCGGCTTCTGCGAGGGGAAGAAGAATCCTAAAATTATCTTTACTTACTTAGAATATAAATAGAAGACAAATTGCTTATCAGCTGTTTCGTTGGAAAGATATTTAAAAATACTTGGGAGAGGAAACGTGCGCTCTGCTGGAGATCCGGAGCCGTGCTGGATCCCAAGGGTCTCGGCGCCTTGAGGACAGAGCTGCTGGCTGGCAGCAGGGATCATTCCCGGGAGGAAAGAGTTCAGTTCATGGTGAGTTTATCAGGGTGACAAGTTACCCAAGTCACATCAAAAACCCACAGAAAAGACACTTCAGGCAGATCCCTGGGAATGAGGAAATCTTCTGTTCCTGGCTGGGAAGGTTGAGCCCACGTCAGAGTGTGGCTGCAGTGAAACAGGAGCTGCTAAACCTGCCTTTGTTTGGGCACAGGGCAGGTGCAGAACAAGCCAAGAGGAGCATCAGGTGCTTCCTGATCGATCCTTCCCTCGTGGGGAGGAGGGAGTGTAATGGATTTAACTGGAGGGAGGAGGGCCCTGCAGGCAGCGCGGGTCCCGTGCCGGGTGACCGGGGGATGTGCTGTACCGCTGCCATTCATTAATGGTTCTAGCAAACAGGAAAGTGCTGAGGCCCTTCTAATGTCCAGAGCACTCAAGGGGTGACAAAAATAGCCCATCCAGCAGGGATTGGCTCGGAGTGAGATGGGAGCCGGCCGCATCCTTACTGTAAACCTGGGCGCTTCCAAGAACTCGAGCCGTGGCTGAGCTGGACTCTGCTCTGGTTCATTACAGGAACGAGCTGTGCTCTGCACAGACGTAACTTCCAGCATCCTCTCACAAAAGGCTGGATCCCTCTCTTGCCCACTGGGATTTGCATTCACTCCCAGGCTTCTCAGAAGAGGAAAATCGAGAGGCTCCACACTGACATTGCCCATCCCCGCATGCCCTGATCCCTGCCGGGCCAAGGGGCTGGCTCCTACAGGAGCAGGACATTGCTTGGCTGAGATCCCACACTCCAAGGGATCCTCAGCATGGTTCTGTGCCCACTGCGAGCCTGGAAAAGCATCCCCCAGAGTGGAGTGGCACAGAACACCAGCATCTGCAGGCTGGGCTGATAGAGAAAGTTTCCACTGGGAACTTGTGCTTGTTGGGTGGAAGAAGAGGGGGCTGGATGGTGAAGGACTGGGGGATCCCAATGATGGGAAGCAGCCTGAATGGGATTCCTTTGGACCATGTTAAAATAAAATCCACAAGGAGCAATTCCAACCTCTGCCCAGAGAAGCTGTGGCTGCCTCATCCCTGGAAGTGTCCAAGGCCAGGTTTTACAGGGCTTGGAGCACCCTGGGGTAGTGGAAGGTGTCCCTGCCATGGCAGGGGGTGGAATTGGATGGGCTTTAAGGTCCTTTCCAAACCAAACCATTCCATAATTCTAAAATGCTGAGATTAAAATTAACCTCTGTGTGGCCTGAAAAAAAAAAAAACAACAGAAATTATTTAGTCCTAGTTCAGCATATAAAGCCAAGAAGTTCCCTAATAAGCAGGAGGAACTGGAATTGCTCTCTGATGAGCATGAACTTGACCTGCTCAGTTTCATTAAAGAATCTGGGGGGGGGGGGGGGGCGATATCAGCTGACTGCAGAGGCAGAATTGATGGTGATATCGTACTTAAGAAGATCTGAGTGGCAGAAGAGGAGGGCAAGCAGCCTGACAAAGCCACTGCAAATAGTCCTGAGCACTTCACCGCGGGGAACACGGAGGATGCTTACGGATGCTTGGGATGCTCCAGGCTGCTGGGGAATGCCCAGAGGATGCTCGAGGCCATGGGGACGATGCTGAAGGCTACGGGGAGGATGCTCACGGACGCTCGGGTTGCTCTGGGTTTCAGGGGGATGCTCAGAGGATACTCAGGGCCGTGGGGAGGATACTAAAGGCAACAAGGAGGATGCTCACGGGTGCGCGGGATGCTGCGGGCTGCAGGGAGACGCTCGGGGATGCTCCGAGGATGCTCAGAGGGCCTTGGGGAGGGTGCCGGCATCCCGGGGGGGGGGCTGCCGCGGGAGGACGGCCGGGGGCTGCCGGGGCGGAGCCGCGGGGCCCCTCCCGACGGCGCTATAAACCGGCGGGGCGCGGGCGCGGGGCAGCCGTCGCTGGGGTGCCCGGGGCCGGGCACAGCCCTGCCCGCACCGTGCCCTGCGCCATGGCGAGGGGACAGCTGCCGGGGGGCGCCTGGGGGGCCCTGGTGCTGCTGGGGCTGATGCTGCCGGCCGCCCCGGCGGGCGCCTGGTACAAGCACGTCGCCAGCCCCCGGTACCACACGGTGGGTCGCGCCTCGGGGCTGCTGATGGGGGTCCGCCGCTCTCCCTACCTCTGGCGGCGGGAGCTGCCGGCCGAGCCCCCCCGGCACGCCGGGACCTCCGCCGGGGACAGCCCCCCGCCCCCGGGGGAGAGCCCCCCGGCCGCCGCCCCGGCCCCGCCGCCGCCCGGCCCCGGCCGCCTCCTGCAGCGCCTGCTCCGGCGGGGCTGGGGCTGGGGCGGCCCCCGCCCGGCCCCCGCCCGACCCCCGCCCGGCCCCCGCCAGCCCCAGGTAACGGACGGGCGTGCGGGAGCGGGGCCCCGGGGGGATCCGGGGGGATCCGGGGGGAGCGGTCGGTCCGCGGTGCTCCGCGATGCTCGAGGGGCGCGATCCGCGCACGGGATGTGGAGTCGTGCGGTCACTCCGCGGCACCCGGCGTGCCGGGGGGTCACCGGGTCACGGGGAGTGTGGAGCCTTGCAGGGGTTTCATCAGGAAATTGGGGTTCAGGGCGCCTTGGAGGGCGTCACCCGGTAAGTGCGTGTTTGTAGGGGCTGCACTTTACCTTTAGGGCAGAAACAGATCTGGATGAAGTGTCCAAGGTCAGGTTGGACAGGGCTTGGAGCAACCTCGTGTAGGGGAAGTTTTCCTGCCCGTGGCAGGGGGAGGAACTGGAGGATCTTTAAGGTCCCTTCCAACCCAAACCATTCCAGGACTGTAGGACTTCTGTGCATTTTTGGTGCATCACAAACCCGCACTCTGTGGGACCGAGCTGGCCGTGCCCGAGGGGTGTCCATGGGCTATCCATGGGCTATCCATGGGGCTGGCAGCCCGGTGATGCCGGGATGCTCCCAGCATGGCCCTCCCCTGCTCAGGACCCTTCTCCTGCCCCTTGGGAGGCTGTGTGGGACTGGCCCCGAGTGGAACTGCCTCGGGGCCGGCTCCAGGCTTTACATTTCTTTCCTCTTATGTAAAGCTGGAGCCAGCATCCAGCTGAAATCCACCGAGGCTTTTAGCTGTTGGATCAGCCCCTGAAACATGTAGCTGTATTCCTCCCTCACTTCATTTTTTTTTTGAGGAAATCTGGGATGAGAATCATTTTGGGAAAGCCCAGACAGGTCAGCCCAGCTCTGGATACGTCTGTGCTGTCCTGGGCACCGCAGGCTCTGACCTGGGTACACCCTTGCATCCCTCTGATTTCCCAGCCAAATTCCCACTGGGAGCCCTGTGGGCAAGTCCAAACGTGGAATTTGGGTCTGTGTGGGGTTTATCTGAGTGGGGTTTATCTGAATGGGGTTTATCTGAGTGGGGTTTATCTGAGTGGGGTTTATCTGCATGCACGGTGGCAGAAAGGGAATCTGCAGGTCAGATCTGAGCCTGTGGAGGAGGAGATTTAATGAAACTTGTGAATGGAGCTGTGGTTCAAGCACTGCACTGAGGGGAAACGGGGTCCCACGTTGGGAGGGAGGTGGTGCTGGAGCTGGATACTCCAAAATAATCCAATCCCTCTTCTCCTTCCAGCTCTTCCCGCTTGCAGACCTGGCTCTGACCCGCTGACAGACGTGGTGGAGATGCTTCCTGTGCTGGAGGAGCACGGACTGCCCCAGGTGGGACCTGCTCACCTGGCTGCCAGGGAAAGGTCTCCTCGGCGGATCTCTGGGTACTCTGACCTCTCTGAAACCACACAGACGGTGACATCCCAAAAAAATCTGATTTCTCACAGCCGCTGCCCAGCCGCAGCGGTAAATCCATCTTGTTTCCAGGTCAGCCTTGTGCTATGAACTCGGGGAGAAAGAAACAGGGGAGATATTTATTTTTGTTTATTTTTTTTACATTTCTGTACTGGCTTGTTTGCGATCTGATAGAAACATGTACTGTTCGCTTCCTCAGAACCTGTCCTCATTAAAATGAGATGTGATCAAAGGAAACTTTGGCTTCCTGGTGCTGTTGTAGGGTCTTGGTGGAGTTTTTTTGAGAGCAAAACCTGGTCTGGCTCTTCACGGGGCAGACACGTCAGCAGTTGGGTCACTCCCAGATTTTTCTGACATGATTTAACTCCTTGACACAATTTTTTTCTGCAGTTTTACAGTAAATCTCTTTTACTGCCTGTTGGGGAGTCACTGCCAGGCCAAGTGCCAACTCAGATGACAAAATTTCGGGATATTTCCTCAACTGGGCTGTACAAAAGCTCTGCGAGCCCTCACTGCTCCGCTTGTGTTTTAGGGTTTAATTTCTGTATATTCCCACTGATGGAAATAAATGTCAATCCCCATTAAAACAGGGAGAAGCCTCAGGGCTGGGCAGGAGCACTTGGGGAAGGGGCGTTGGAGTGGGTGGGATCTGGGATTTAGAGAAAACTGAGGTTTGGGGGGCTGAGTCTGGCACTGCTGAGCTTTAACCTGCCAGCGGATTTTGCAGGAAATTTGACAAAAAGAAACATTTCCACCCATTTTAGATGAACCCCCTGCTCCTGCCAAGGTTTGTGCTGCCTTTGGTTGGGGTCTGGAAGGAAAAACCTCTCCTGGGGCTTGTCAGGGGAGCCAGGCCAGGGCCAGCCCTCCCTGCCACACTCCCCTCACCCCAGGGCTGCTGTCACCCCTCACAGGCTCTTGGGGAGGATTTCAGGGGCTGTAACCCATGAAGGATCGTTCTCTCCCAGTTGTTTCCCCCCCAGTTTCTCCTCCATGTCCCCTCTCCTTCCCCCTTCCCACAATTTTCCAGCTCCTGCCCTTCGATGGCGCGGTGCTGGGATGGGCCGGTGAGACACAACTGCTGCACTTGAATCCATCCTTGATAGGAGCCAGCAGCCCCTGGAGTGGCCAGGAGGCCAATTTCTCCCGGAAAAGAAGGGATAAAATGAGGCAGAACAGGTAAAGCTCCGCTTTGAACAGGAGGGTGCACGGCGGGGTGAAGGATGATGGCATGAGAGACCCTCATCTGTTGGCAGCAAACACTTGAACGTGCCAGCTGCTGGAGTGAACCCTGCGAGACATTCAGTGAACCACAAACCCTTCATTCCTCACCTTGGAAGATCAGTTTTCCTGCAGTTCTTGAGCTGATTCCCCACCGGGGCTGTAAAATAATTTCCTCTGTGCTCCCGTTTCTCTGGAGACATCTGGGCCTTCCCTGGGGGGTCAATGAGCCAAATAAAAAGGAAGGAAGCTTAAAAAGGCATTTAATTACCCTCCCACCTCGGGGCAGGACTCAGCCATCCCTAATGGATGCTAATCTGATCCCTCTAAAGGCTGGTCCTGAGGGAGATCCCACATTCTTCCCGTGACATCCCCCTGCTCCGAGGGGCTGCGTGCCCGGACCAGGGGATCCCACGGCTTGGGCCACGGGGAGTCCCTGTCCAGGCCCCAGCGAATGCTCCAAAATGAAATGCAGCCACAGGGATGCTCAGGGGGAATGCCAACATCTGGGATCTGCAGCTGGGAGCAAAGTGAGGGGACAAAAGCTTTAGAGAGGCCCAGAGCTGCAGCAGCACATTGGCTCCTGGCCCCATTCAGGGTCCTGGTGCTTCCCCATCCCCCAGAGCAGCTGTGCAGGGAAAACTGCAGCCGAGGAGGGCAATTCCCTATCCCACTTGGGGACAGGTGAGGAGCTCAGAAACCCCCAGGTGCCAGTGGCACAAATCATCCCTTCCCTCCCACCATGTCCCGGAGGCTGTGGGGCGGTGGCCAGGAGGTGCCAGGAGTGCAGTGGCAGCCGGTGGCTTCCCCAGGCCCTCTTGTGGCCACCGCGGAGGTGAGGATGAGCCCCGCCACCATGTCCCCATCCCTGCAGCCTTGCAGAGCGGGGAATTGTCCCCGTGGGTGCCCCTCTGCCTGCGTGACCCCAGCCAAGGCCACAGGTCCTGGGAGGGACGGACGCTCCGGCTCTCTCCCGTCGCCCTGCCCCGTGCGTGGATTTGGGCAGCGCAGGGATGAGGCTGCTCGGGGTGCCCCTGCAGCACACCTGGGGTCTGGAGCTGGAGGTGGCCCAGGTCCGTGCCCAGGCTGCCTTGGCATTCTGTGGTTGCAGCAGGGGCTGGCGATGCCCGCGGTTCTGTTCCAGGCCGAGAGGCGGGCGAAGCCCAGGGGCCGTGGCAGGCAGGAAGATGTCCCACCCCAAGCCGGGGCAGCTCCCTTTCCTTCCCGGCTCCCTGGCCTCTCCCAGGGGAGCAGCAGCAGCCAGTGGGGGCTTTGGGAAGGGCAGAGGCCGGGCAGGAACCGGCCGGCCCTGGGGAGCAGCTGTGAGCTCACACAGGGCTGGCCCGGGCACACACAATGGCCCCGGCGGGTACCAGGAGGAAGAAAACTCCCCAAGGAATTTCCTCCACCGTCGGCTCTGCTCAGAAGCTGTTCCTCAGGGATGCAGGCCAGCACTGAGCACATCTCTGGCCGTGGATGGAAGCTCCTTGCACGGAGCTGGCTCTCCTGGATGGTCCCTGCGATGTCCCAATGGCCCTGTGGGGAGCCCTGGGCTGCAGGACTGGCGCTGAGCTGGGCTCTGCCAGGGATCCCATCCCTCCCATCCCCTCCTGTCCCACCAGCCAGAGAACTGATGGGCACTGGAGATAAGGGGTGGGAGCTGCAGGGATCAGGAGGTGACGACACCTCTGTCTCCAGGGTGTCCAGGGCACTGCCAAATGGCTGTGACCCTGTCACAGGTGTCCCCTGCAGCAGCCCAGGGCCGTTCCTGGGGAGCCCAAGGGGAAATGCTGGATCAGGGACCCTCCTGCAGGCCCCTCAGGTGTCCCCAGGCCCTGCCAGCTGGAGGTGCCACCCCCATGTTGAGTGTACACAGGGCTGTGTTTGGGGAGTGCCCGTTCTGCTCTGAGCAGCTCAGCTGCCACGGGCACGTGCCAACAGGAGCACAGGTGACCTGTGCCACCAGGAACAGAGGGGACCTGTGCCACCAGGAACAGAGGGGACCTGTGCCACCAGGAGCACGGGTGACCTGTGCCACCAGGAACAGAGGGGACCTGTGTCACTGGGAACAGAGGGGACCTGTGCCACCAGGAACAGAGGGGACCTGTGCCACCAGGAGCACGGGTGACCTGTGCCACCAGGAACAGAGGGGACCTGTGCCACCAGGAACAGAGGGGACCTGTGCCACCAGGAGCACGGGTGACCTGTGCCACCAGGAACAGAGGGGACCTGTGCCACCAGGAACAGAGGGGACCTGTGCCACCAGGAGCAGAGGAGACCTGTGCCAACAGGAGCACGGGTGTCCTGTGCCACCAGGAACAGAGGGGACCTGTGCCACCAGGAACAGGTGGCACTTGTGGGGATGGATGCTTCCAGGACTGGTTGCCCCTGGAGGTGGATGCTGCCGAGGATGAGTGCTCGCAGGGACAGAGGGCCCCAGAGCCAGCACTGCTGTGACATCCATGCCCTTGCTGTGGCAGTACGGTGACGTGCCAGTGTGGCACCATCAGCAGCACCAGCTCAGGGAATGAGCTGTGCCAGCAGCAGCCTCCTCAGGACCCAGTCCCTCTGGAGCTGCATTATCCACGGGGCTTTCCTGGAGCCACCAGACACATCCCAGCCCCTCCGGGGAAAGGCGTTGTCCTGCCTGGCAGGGGCAGTGGGTGTCTGTCCCACGGGGACTCTGGGCGTGGAGCAGGGTGGCTCGCGCTGGGGTGTGGGAGCAGCATCCCCGGAATTCCCACGTGGAGCCCCAGGTGTGGCCAGCCTGGCTGGGCCCGTGGCCAGCTCACGCCCGCACAGCACCCGGCAGCACCGGCCCCTCCGGCTCAGCTCAGCTCCCCCAGCTCTGCCACCTCCTGCAGACAATAAAGGAGCTGCCAGCGTGTGCAAGACGGATCTCCCTGCTCTCAGCAGCGTGGCTGAACTTTCTGGACTTTCACAACCCACAAAACCTGTAATTAATCCTCCTAATGATCGGTTCTCCTTCTATCCCCATCAATCTAACCTGGGGAATGTTTACAGCTCAATAGTGCCACACACAGAGGCTCAGGGAAAATGAGATGGTGTTTTTTATGAGCTCTCCTCTCATTCCTGGTTCCTCTGGCAGCACAAATAAATCATCCCCTTTGAAATCATCCCCTGGGAGCAGCCAGGCCCAGCAGCCCCACGCTGAGTGATGGTGAAACAAGGGAGGAATGAGCACGGAGCATCCGAGCCAGTGGGAAATCCCAGGACTTCATTTATTCCCAGTTAGAGCTAATCCCGGCAGTGGCCAGGGCTCTGCAGCTCCCAGCAGGGATCATCAGCACGAGGAGCAGCCCTGAGCTCGGGCACAGCTCCCTCCACAGCCAGCAGAAGGTGCTGGGGGTGCCCAAACTGCCCTGGGAAGTGGAGCCCGCTGAGCTCCAGCTGCGGGGAGGAAAGCTGGGTGTGGATAAACACCAGCACTCAGGAGGAGGAGGAGGCTGAGCGGGAGGAAGAGCAGCTCCCACAGCTGGGAAGGAACCAGGAGAGCTGGGAGCAGTGTCCAGCCCAGCCCTCGGCCAGCAAAGCTCCCAGCCCCGAGCAGGATGAGCTCAAGGGAGTGACCAACATCCCGGGACAGGGATGAGCTGAGTGGGACACGGAGAAGCCACCAGATCTGCCCAAAGCCACTCACGGAGCCACGAGTGACACACAGGGCTCTTGGCATCTCAGCAATGCGCGTGCAGAAGGGACCCAAAGGCACGTGGAAAACCTCCTGTCCCTCTGGAAGCTCTGGCACAGCCCTGTGACTCCATCATCAACCATCCTCCTCCTCCTCCAAGAGCTCCTCACCCTCCCACTGCCTCAGGAACAAACCTGACTGCGCAGGCTGGGGGGTTCAGCTGAGCATTTCCCAACTTCTGCATGAAGATGGACTTTGTGGGCTCCCCAAAATCCCCACTTGGAGCTGCCAGGGAGCCTGGAGGGTGACTCTGATTTCTGCAGCTGGGAAAGCCCTCCCAGCACCTGCATTTTGGATTAGTGTTGCAACAGCATCAGGCCTGGGGCAAACGGAGCAGGACACAGGTGGGATTCTCTGTCACTGCTCAACCAAGTGCAGGGAGGGAACTGGAAGCAGGTGTCAGCCAAAAAGAGCTCCAAACCCTTCCAAGCCACTGAGCTCACAGGTCCCTGGACTGCCTCTGCCTCCAGGCAGGCCCAGTCTGGACTTAGAGATCTGCCCAAATCAAAAGACACAGAAATTTAAATGGAAAACTTCTGCCTGAGCAGGATCTGCTGGATTTACCCAAGGCTCTGCCATTCCAGGTGCAGGAACCTCTCTGTGCTCTCTCGTTTTGTTCTCAGAGAGACTTGGGAGGATGGGAAAAGGCAGGATGGGAAGAACCAAAGGGATTTTGTACCTCGTGAGGATGCACCTTTGCACGACGTATTTTAATGTTCCTTCCAGCTCCTTCTCCATCAGCTGCAGGGAAAAAATGCAGGATTTCCCTGTGATGCATGTTTGTGCCAAGGCATGCACAGGCTGTGTCCCAGGACAGGCAGGACAGCCCAGAGCTGTGCGCCAGAGGCACAGCCACAGCTCCTAAAGTAGAGGGATCACAAAATCAATGTTTTATTTTAGGATCACAGGGTGCTCAGGCAAAGATCCAGTGCTGAGTCAGAGCTACAGCTGACTAGAGAGTCCCCTACATTCTCCACAATAAATAGATGGGGGTTTTTGGGGGAAAGAATGCCTTTTGGAGACACTGAGGTTGGAAAAAATCAATAAATCCAGGGCACACTTGAGAAAATGCTTGTGCTTAAAAAAGAGCATTAAAAAAAAATTAAGCAACTGTTTCACCCCTTTTTGAAATATTTTCTCTCTGTTTTATTATCTTTTAAAAATTTTTTCATGCTCCCAATGCTTTAGAAAAGATATTCAAAAGGGTTAAAATATTCACTCTGACCACCCGAAAGATTTTCTCCCACCGTGTTTTTATTGCGCCGAATCAAAAGAAAAACTTTTTGGTTCAAATAAACTTGAAACAATTCCTTCTCCTCCCCCCTTCCCTCCAGTATTTTGGTTTAGCCAGTGAGTGGAAAAATCAATTATTCGCACTCCTCTAGCCCGACAAAAAGCTTCAGGACTCCACAAAGAGGCTCAGGGGAGCAGTTGTGTTGTACAGCAAATAAAACGGTCTCAGTTTCTCAGCTCTCCTCTTGGGTCACCCAGGATTTTGTGCTGAGGTCGGCGCTGCTGGAGTGACACGGGCAGTGGAGGAACCAAAGCACCGTCACTGGGGGAACTAAAACATCTCCTGGGGGACATCAGATCCTCCTGGGGGACATCAGATCCTCCTGGGGGACATCACATCAAACTTGGGGGGACATCACATCCTCCTGGGGGGACATCACATCCTCCTGGGGGACATCAGATCCTCCTGGGGGACATCACATCAAACTTTGGTGGGACATCACATCCTCCTGGGGGACATCACATCCTCCTGGGGACATCAGATCCTCCTGGGGGGACATCAACATCATCCTGGGGGACATCAGATCCTCCTGGGGGACATCACATCCTCCTGGGGGACATCAGATCCTCCTGGGGGACATCACATCTCCTGGGGGACATCAGATCCTCCTGGGGGGACATCAGATCCTCCTGGGGGGACATCACATCCTCCTGGGGGACATCACATCCTCCTGGTGGGACATCACATCCTCCTGGGGGACACATCCTCCTGGGGGACATCAGATCCAACTTTGGTGGGACATCAGACATCCTCCTGGTGGGACATCACATCCTCCTGGGGGACATCACAGCAAACTTGGTGGGGACATCCCATCCTCCTGGGGGGACATCAGATCCTCCTGGGGGACATCACATCATCAACTTTGGTGGGACATCAGATCCTCCTGGGGGGACATCACATCCTCCTGGGGGACATTAGATCCTCCTGGGGGACATCACACATCCTCCTTGGGGGACATCAGATCCTCCTGGGGGACATCAGATCCTCTGGGGGACATCACATCAAACTTTGGTGGGACATCACATCCTCCTGGGGGACATCACATCAAACTTTAGTGGAACATCACATCCTTGTGGTGGGAAGTCACACTGTCCCGGTAGGACATCACATCCTCTCTTGGTGGGACATCACACCCTCCTGGTGGGACATCAGATCTAACTTTAGTGGAACATCACATCCTGTGGGGGGGGAAGTCACACTGTCCCTTGGTAGGACATCACATCCTCTCTTGGTGGGACATCACACCCTCCTGGTGGGGCCTCAAGGCTGCCACGTGTCTGGAGCCAGGGCCTGAGCCCGTCCCACCCCACGGTGACAGACACCCCAAGGGACAGCACCCAGTGCCCCCACCCAGCCCTGCTCTGCAGCTCCAGAGCCACACTGCCTGCAGGGAATGGGGTGGGAAGGACTGGCAGGGATAAATAATGCTGTGATTCTCCAGGATACAGTCTCCAAGCATGTTTTTGGTTCCAGGGTTTTAAGAGTGAATTTATGTATAACTGCAGTGGAAGTAGGGTTTTTAAGCAAACTACACATTAAAAGTAAATCAATATTAATTTCTGGAGCCTTTTATTTCCAGCCTCCAGCTGGCTGCTGTGTTGCTTCAGCCCTGTAAAATCGGATAGGAAAGCTGTTGAGGAAGGAGAAGCTGCAGTAGAAGGCCTGAGAAGCTGTGTCAAAGGAATGTGACACTCAGGGCCACCACTGTGACAGCTGCTCTGGGTCACGTCCTCTCTTGTAAAAGATTTCAAGGAAATGAA